>NW_026461006.1:0-51315 GCF_021730395.1 Mercenaria mercenaria | reverse complement strand
GTAGAGGCGCAAGAAACATTCCTGCCAACTAATTTTAAAGCCATTGAGAGGAGGATACCAGTATTACGTAAGAAAAACTAATCTCAACATTTGGAGGCATTTCCCTTTGGTAATTAAAGATGTTATAGGCGTAGAAGTCGGAAGGTCCATAACTTTAGCACAGAAATAACAGCAAATGAAAGGAAAAGCCTACCTGATAAGGCATTTTAATGGATAGGTAAGAATTTTTTTTCATAATGCCTAAGGGTAGAGATTGGGAACACCTTCTCAAAAATCATTTCTTTCTTTTTTTTTTGAAACTTTATTTATATGCCTAATGCTTAAGATCACGTTTTATTTTGTTTGTTCAAAGGTTTTGCGGAAGAAAGTGTATAGGTTTTAATATTTTCACACAATGCATATTAAGAAAATCAGCCTCACTCCCATGTTTTAAACCGTCCAATAGTTAAAGTTTGCTCAAGTTTTGTAGAAAAAGCTGTGCAACATTTCTGTGAAATTAATTTGAAATCCAGTTCAAGTTTTTCCTTTCCAATGCCATAGAAACCAGAGTTCTGCATGGAATGGATTCCAGGAAGGGTCCCTGGAAAACAATCCTAAGATGTTTTGTTGAAAATTATAACAATCATCTGCCACTCCCGGTGATTATATAAATGAAGTTTCAAAAAAAGAAAGAAATGATTTTTGAGAAGGTGTTCCCATCTCTACCCATCCCTGAAAATATATGTTATGCACATCTTCATATTTCCATCAGACCTGGGGTAATTAAAAATGTAATTGCAATTAATACAATTCAATTCCTTTCCAATTACATGGCACATGCTTTAATTCAGTTTGTTGAACAAATAATATATAAGTAAATTAGTCACTTTCCTTAAAGACCCGCAGCGACCTAGTGACCTACTTTTGCCTCCCTCATGAACTTCGTGCAAATCATTCTGAAAATACTGGTATAATACAGCTATTCTACAAGATGACAGATGGGTAATTGAGGCCTTGTCTGAATAAATGTGTTTTCACAAATTAATCTGCAAACTTATTCAGTCATTCTCTTTTCAGTATAGTTTTATATTCATACATTAATTTTATAATATACAAATGTATTTAGATATTAAACACATTGTCTCGGCCTTATATATGACACTGTCAATTTTTAACTAGATTCTTGCTATTTCTCATTTTCTTCATGCAGAGCATGTATAATTACCATCAAGGAAATACAAAAGAATGCAATTATTTTGCGGCGCGTCTTTAAACATGCTAATTTGCATTTCATAGCTATGAAATATAACAATAGAATATTACGGTAAGTGATAATACCTTGGACATAGCTCCTTTGTTCTGGTAATTGTCTTATTATAAGTAACAGGTCATCTTTAATATGTATGTCACTATGTGTTTAAAGAAAAGGTTCAAATCATGATACGAAATTATCATTTGCATCATTATTATATCGATTTTATTTGAAGCAAAAATTAAAAAGCCTAGTTTTTTTCTGATCTAATTTGTTTGTGATAAAACTTAGGACTGAACCTACATTTACATCACAATCACTGAAACTAAAAAAGTTAGCTGCAAATATTTCCGTTTCTTTTTTTTTTTATTTTATACTATAAAAATAGGCATGTCCGTAATTCAAATAGTCCTTGGTATTACATAGAGACCGTACAATAGCTCTTCGCATTCTTCGATTTTTCAAAAAAAAAGTGGTTTTTACAAGAGCACCGGTTACGATTAAAAATGTAAACAACGGACTCTGTCTATAAATTATTTGAATGAATGAATGATCGTCGATCTTAGTCATAATACTGATTGACAGTGAATGCTAATGGCTCAATGTGTTGCAGAAAGGTACTTAGTTTGTTACTGTTATTTCATATCAATTGATATCCTCTCGATATCTGGTAAAGTAAGTGCTTATATCTGGACAAAGCCCAATGTCTTTGCCATTCGCCAGCTGCTAAAAAGGCAAATATATAAGATTCAGTGTAAGTTATATTTCACTGGTACTACCAGTTAGTAAGTTCATACTCTAGAAACATGTCAGAGAAAATTGGGGAAGTTTTTGACCGATTAAAACGTTTGCAGCATTTGATTTTATATTTTCTTTACACAAAGCGAATACGCCGATAATCCGGAGTAGGCCGATTATGTGTTATTGTCACAAAACTGTTCAAGTTCACGTAATGTAAGTAGAAAATATTCGCTATATTATGTCCCTTTGATGTTTCTGCTCTCCAGGTCCAAGAAGAGTTACATTTCCTTGATCACAAAATTTCTTTTACATGAAAATATTAAATGCTAATAACTCTACGCTTATGGTTAAAATATTGTCAATATATGTTTGTCTTCATTTCAAAGCTTTTAAACTTCATACCTATGATTTGAAAAACTTAGGTACTATCTCTATATTACATGAGAAATTCACAGAAATACCTGGCTTCAAATGCATTTTCTGTATCCAAATACTTACGAGGGGTGTTCAAATATGAATGCAACTAGGCCAATATCTCACTTCTAACCAAGATTTGCACGAAATATGACATGTATCGCATAGAGGGTTGTGTTAGCTCTCCATTGATACAATACATGTTTAAATCCGTTCAGTCTAGCTTTGACAATAGCTCCATTAACACTATCTACTCGTGTACACTAAAGCTAAAATGGCTGGAAAAAGTTCTCCTTTCACTGACCAAATACGGTCCTATGTCAAGAAACGCTGTATTCTTGGTATACAGGCGAAAGGCATATTTAATGAAATATGTCGTGTTTATGGGAACAATGAACTTTCTTTTTCATCTGTCATACGGTGGTGTAAGAAATTTAAAAGTGGTGTAGATTCAGTAAAAGATGCGTCTCATGCACGCCGTTCGAAAACTACAACTTCGCCAAAAATAGTTGAAAAAGTAAAGGATTTGATTGCTACCAATTCAAGATTTATAACTAGGCATATAGCTAAATGCGTTGGTATCTCAGTAGGAGCTGCTCATACAATTCTCAGTCGTGATTTAAAAATGAGAAGGATAAGTGGATGGATACCCATCTCCTTACAAAAGAGCAAAAACTTCTCTGATAAGAATCAGCAAACAATTGTTGAAACAGTTTTCTAAATACAACAATCGATCTATCGCAAATATCATCATTGGCGATGAGACTTGGGTTCACTTTTATGAGCCCAAGCGAAAAATACAGAACAAAATATGGGCAACCAAAGAAAGCCAAAGACCTTGCATAGCAAAACGCACCACGAGCGTCAAAAAAGGTAATGTATGTAATTTTCTTTACAAATCAAGGTCCTGCTATTCAAATTGCCGTACGAAAGGGTAAATCTGTAAATGCCAAGTTTAATAAAGGCAAGGTCCTTCATAGATTAAAGAAATATTTCGCAAACCGTCGACCAGCAACTATTCTCCGTGGTGTCAGGTTGTTGCATGACAATGCTTCGTCACATAAAGCGGCCTTTGTACGCAAATATATGAAACAGGAAAAGGTTGTCGAGCTTCCTCACTCTCCTTTTTCGCCAGATCTTGCCCCTTGTGACTTTTTCCTATGTCCGAGGCTCAAAAAACACCTTGCTGGAAGAAAATATTAAACGCGCAAAAATCTCGGTTCGGCTATTTTCCAGGGTCTGAACAGTATACCTCGGAAAGATTATGAAAACGCCTTTAAAAATTGAAAAGACTGAAACTTTGTATATCACATGGTGGTGAGTATTTTGAAGGATTGAGATAATTATGTTGGCATTGTTTGTTAAGCGCTTCTGAAAATTGGCCTAGTTGCATTCATATTTGAACACCCCTCGTATATGTAATATTCAGGGCTGACTATCAGCTGCTTTTACTCCAGTTCATTTGAAAATATTAAGGACTGAGTGATGTTCTCCCAAAGACACACATGTTAAGACTTGTATGCTAACTTTGTGCATAATTATTAAATTCAATTTTGAAATAATAGAAACCAGTTTAGTCGGTGTGATGCTAAAATTCATGCAATGTAATTTAATTGAACACAACGTAATTGTAACTTCAATAATCACATTTTAATGTACTTGACCCCATAGCGGATTAGCATGCTCATATGTTTAAAATTTCATTGGAATGAGTTTTAAATCGTTGATGTAAAAGTTTCTGCCACAAACTTACGCAGGGCATAGTGGCCCTACCATTGTCCATCCCAGAAAAATAAGCCAAACACATCTACACTTCATGATGATCATCTGTTTCAAATTTTATTTACAAAAGAATCCCTTTAATATTATGAACTTAGTGTGCACGAAAATCGTATGCGTGTATGTGATGCATGGAGACCTCCAACTTGTCCAGCCCAGAAAAACACACATCTACACTTCATGCTGATCATGTGTATAAAGTTTCATTTGAATCTATTAAGAAGTGTAGAAAATTTTTGCAACTGACAAACTGTTAGAGGACTCCTATATACGCTTACCACCCCAACCCCACTCTCCTCCCTCCCCTCACACATCACCGGAACATAAAGTTCATTTTCAGGGGTATAAACAAGAGCTGTCACAGGAGACAACGCGCCTAACTATTTCGATGCTGGATTGTGAAAATGGGCACATCTGAGGAACCTGGAGCAGTCACTGGAGTTTTAAATGACTCCAATGTGGATGAAGGTATTGGACAATAGCTTATTTGTTTCAAGAGAATTAAGTAATAAGAGAGATAAAGATAAAGTTATCAAAACAATAACTAAGTATAATTCTATGCAAAAAGGGGTCATAATTCATGAAATATTGGTGCAAGAGTGATGCACCTTGTGTCTTATGATGTGGGTGATGTTGCGTAACAATTACTTTAAATTTTAATCAAATCCAATTAGTAATAACTGAGATAGAGTGAAAGTGCACCAAAACTTTATCCTGAAATTCTAAGTGAAAAGGGAAGATAATTCATGAAATACTGGCGCTAGAATTATGGTCCTTGTGTTATATGATGTGAATAGTGATGCTGAAAAATATTTTAAGTTTGAATCAAATCCTCTATAAAATAACAGCGATATAGTGAAAATGCACCAAAATTAACCTTAAATTCTAATTAAAAGGGATCATTATGCATGAAAAATTGGTGCCAGGATTATGGACATTGTGTCATATGATGTGGGTGATGATGTGTAACAATTACTTAAAGTTTGAATCAAATCCATTTAATAATAACACAGATAGAGTGAAAGTGCACCAAAACTTTAACCTGAAATTCTAAGTAAAAAGGGGGCATAATTAATAGAATATTGGTTCCAGAGTTATGGACTTTGTGTCATATGATGTGAGTGATGATTGAAATAACTATTTAAAAATTTTGTCAAATATATTTAGTAGTAACTGAGACAGAACGGAAGTGTACCAAAACTTTTACCTAAACTTGTAAGTCAAAAGGGGGAGTGGGGGTGGTAATTCATGAAACATTGGTGCAAGAATTATGGTCCTTGTGCCATTAAATGTGGGTGATGATGAGGACTAAATATTTAAATTTTGAAACAAATCCATCGATTAATTACAGCGATAAAGAGAAAGTGCATCAAGACTTTAAACAAAATGCGGACACGGAAGGACGCCGACGCCGAGTCGAGTAGGACAGCTCTCCATACTTAGTATAGTCGAGCTAAAAACAAGAGCTGTCTGTTTAGGGGTCAAAATATTAACAAGGATTTTCAGACTAAAGAAGAAAAATAACAATGTACCTGTATTTGTTGATTTGCATAAGTCTTGCACTAAATGGCAATGTGTGAACATAATGGTAAGCGGGTGTTCAAAGTTTTAAAGCCATTTATTAATAGTTTAGACAAAATTTGGAGTGGTATGTGAAACTTTACTAATTTCTATGTCAAAAAAGACCATAACTGAGCTATAGCCCTTGTCTTAGTTATGTTGTCTTGCCTACATATGTAAACTACTGTTTTGATGGTAAACAAGTAGTACAAGTTTCAAAGCCATATTACAAACAAGTGTTGCAAGATATGGACTGGTAGGAAAAATTGAACTGATTTCCAAGTCCAAAAAGGACCATAATTCAGCCAAAATAGTTGAAAGAGTTATGAAATCTTGCCTAAAAGATGGAAATAATGATGATAAGCAAGGGTTCAAAGTTTCAAAGTCACATGTCAAATAGTTTTGACAAAACATGGACTTGTATACGAAAACTTAACCAATTTCAAGTTCAACAAGAGCTTGTAGAACACTTGCATGAACTTAGCCTGAGCAGCCAGAGTAGCCAGAGAAGTCAGGGCTAGGGTTAGGGTTGGTTTCTGGCTACTCTGGCTCTTCTGGTTGCTCTGGCTAAACTCCCACACATCCCCTTGATGCATACAGTAATTGGACAATGAACATAAATGAAATTATTTGCTCACTGTGCACCTGACCTTTGACCTACTGACCTCAAATCAATAATAATGGTCATTTATCAGTCATAAGTGACCTCCTTATCAAATTTAATCTAAGACCAAACCATTCCCTAGTTATTTGGCAAAAAAGTCCTAAGTGACCTTGATCTTTGATCTACTGACTTCAAAATCAATAGGGGTCATCTGCTGGTCATGAACAACCTCTCTATTAAGTTTCGTGATCATAGGCCCAAGCGTTCTCAAAACGGTTTTTTTTGTTCCTGGCCAGTGTTACCTTGAACTTTGACCTATTGACCTCAATATTAATAGGGGTCATCTGCTGCTCATGATAAACATAACTATTAAGTTTCGAGATCCCAGGCCAACGCGTTGTCAAGTTATCGTCAGGAAACGGTTTAATTGTTCCAAGGCACTGTGACCTTGACCTTTGACCTACTGACCTCAAAATTAATTAGGGTCATCTGCTGGTAATGATCAAACTCCCTTCTATGTTTCATAATCCCAAACGTTCTCAAGTTATTGTCCGGAAAAGATTAACTGTTTTGGGTCACTATGACCTTGACCATCGACCTACTGAACTCATTAGGGGTCATCTCCTAGTGATGGCAAACCTCCCTATCAACTTTTATGATACTATGCCCAAGCGTTCTTGACTTATTATCCAAAACTATTTAACTGGTCCGGGTCACTGTGACTTTGACCTTTGGCCTACTGACCTCAAAATTGGTTTGGATCATGTGCTGATCATGACCATCCATCCTATTATCTTTCATGATTCTAAGCTCAAGAGTTCATGAATTATCATTAAGAAACTGTTTAACTGTTCCGGGCCACTGTGACCTTTACCTTTGGACCTTTTAATCTCAAAATCAATAGGGTCATCAGCTGGTCATGTCCAACTTCCCTATCAACTTTCATGATCCAAGGCCCACGCATACTTGAGTTATCATCCAGAGAACGATTGGTCTACGGACCGACTAACCAACATACCGACCGACTTCTGAAAAACAATATACCCCCACCATCTACGTGGTGGGATAAAAAGAGCCAAAATTCAATGTGCGTGAAATTAGCCAGATCAGCGAGAGTAGCCATGATTTCAGCCAGAGTTTAGCCAGAGTAGCCAGAGTTCAGCCAGAGTTTAGCCAGAGTAGCCAGAGAAGTCAGAACTCTGGTTACTCTGGCTAGCCAGAGTAGCCAGAGTTCAGCCAGAGTAACCAGAGTTCAGCCAGAGAAGTCATAACTCTGATTACTCTGGCTGGCCAGAGTAGCCAGAGTTCAGCCAGAGAAATCATAACTCTGGTTACTCTGGCTGGCCAGAGTAGATAGAGTTCAGCCAGAGAAGTCATAACTCTGGTTACTCTGGCTGGCCAGAGTAGCCAGAGTTCAGCCAGAGTAGCCAGAGTTCAGCAAGAAAAGCCAGAGTTTCTAGGATGTTAAAATGTTCTGGCAACTCTGGTCAGCCATAGTATCCAGAATAGCCCGAGTCGCCTGGATTTTATTTGCTTTGGTTAGTCTGGCTGGCCAGAGTAGCCAGAGTTTCTAGGATTTTAAGAGCAGCCAGAGTAACCTGGTTCACAAAACATTTTCCGTTTAGCTGAATTTGATTATGAAACTTAATATGTTATTTCTATCTAAATAGCATTCTTAAACTGAATTTCAAGTTAATTAATATTTTCAAGTGGCTATTTCGAGTAGCCAGAATAGCCGCAACTCTTGTAACTCTGGTTTGCTGGCCAGAGTAGCCACAGTTCAACCACAGTAGCCAGAGTTCAGCCAAAGTTCAGCCATAGTAGCAAGAGTTTCTAGGATTTTAACATGTTCTGACTACTATGGTCATCCAGAGTATCCGGAGTAGCCCGAGTCACCAGGATTTCATTTGCTCTGGTTACTTTGGCTGGCCAGAGTAGCCAAAGTTTGTAGAATTTTAACATGTTTTTGCAACTCTGGTCAGCCAGAGTAGCCAGAGTAACCAGGTCCCATGTTCACAAAAGTTTTTCAGTCTTAGCTGAATTTGATTATGAAATTTAATAATTGAGCCGTGCCATGAGAAAACAAACATAGTGGCTTTGCGACCAGCATGGGTCCAGAACAGGCTGCGCATTCGCGCAGTCTGGTCAGGATCCATGCTGTTCGCTGTTAAAGCGTATTGGACTTGGATAATCTGTTAGCGAACAGCATGAAATCTGACGCTCAGGCTGGTCTGGATCCATTCTGGTCTCAAACCCTTTGTTGGTTTTCTCATGGCGCGACTCATATGTCATTTCTATCTAAATAACATGTTTAAAACTGAATGTCAAGTTAATAACTATCTTCAAGTGGCTATTTAGAGTAGCCAGAGTAGCCAGAACTCTGGTCACTATGGCTGGCCAGAGTTCAGCCAGAGTTTAGCCAGAGTAGCCAGAGTTCAGCCAGAGTAGCGAGAAACCTGGTTACTCTGGCTGGCCAGAGTAGCCGAGTGACCAGGATGTCAGTTGCTCTGGCTACTTTGGCTAGCCAGAACAGCCAGAATTTCCGAGATGTCCATTGGTTCTAGCTACCCAGGCTAGCCCGAATAGTCAGAGAAAATACTGTAATACCTATTGCGAAATGACCCTTTTGGTTCTCTCAGGTTTGATTTTTTAGTGTTTTATATGTATCAAGTGATTCATAAAACGGACTTCAAGAAATTGTCTTATTTTTTTCAGACAGCAGCCAGAGTAGTCAGACGTTCTAGGATTTTAATATGTTCTAGCTACTCTGGTCAGCCAGAGTAGTCAGAGTGACCATGATTTCATTTGCTCTGGCTGCTCTGGCTAGCCAGAACAGCCAGAATTTCCGAGATGGCCATTGGTACTAGCTACCCTGCTAATCAAAAATAGCCAAAGAAAATACAGTAAAACCTGTTGCCAGAGTAACAAGAGTAATCAGAACTCTGGTTACTGTGGCTGACCAGGACAGCCTGTTCCATAATTTTTACATAGTCTGGCTACTCTGGCTGGCCAGAGTAACCAGGAATAACGGAAATGCGCACGGGTTCTGGTTACTCTGGCTGGCCAGAACAGCCAGAGAAAATACAGACAAACATGTAAACTAGAGCCATTTTTAAAATGTATGACCCCTTTTCATAAAAATCATATTATACATGATTATACATGATTAGGTTGCACTAACTGTTGTATATAATTATAATGTAAATAAAAAGTTAGACCTGTTGCGTGTTGTGTGTGTGGTATATGAAAACTGAAATTCATAAAGATTAAAGCGAACAGGTCTATATATTTCTGGTAGATTGAAAATCTTTAAAACAAGCCTAAAAATATCAAATAAAATAACAACAACAACAAAGAAACAGTAAGACGGCATGATTTTCGAACAAGAAAATGACACTTTCAAAAAAAAAAAAAATAAATAAACGGGTACATGTATATGCAAAGGCTGTTTGTTTATATATATTGTAAATAATGCTTAGGTATATTTTCTTTTTATATAAGTTGTAATTTTACAAAGTAGCCTGCCTCCCACGAAGGGCAGATACGACGAAGCGACACCGATCCATCCTGGATCTTAAGTACTTATACAGCTGTATGCCATACCACACTGGACTGTGATTTAGTGCAGTGCGACCTGGCTGTCATGGTCTTTTGTTTTGCATTGACTGATTCTGGATCTTATTCATGGCATATTTTATCCCCAGTGTATTTTCTCATATTCCTTCTGTTGAAAAAAATGGCACCAAATTGAAAGTAAAAAACACATGTACCTGAAAATAAATATGCTTTGGTAGAAATGACATATTAAGTATCATAATTAAACTTAGTTAAGACTGAAAATATTTTGCGGACATGGTACCTGGTTACTCTGGCTACTCTGGCTACTCTGGCTGACCAGAGTAGCCAGAACATGTTAAAATCCTAGAAACTCTAGCTAGTCTGGCTGAACTCTGGCTACTCTGTTAGAAACAGCCAGAGTAACCAGAGCAAATGATATCCTGGTGACTCGGGCTACTGTGGCTACTATGGCTGATGTTAAAAATCTAGAAACTCTGCCTACCCTGGTTGAATTCTGGCTACTCTGGCCAGCCAGAGTAACTAACCAGAGTTCTGACTACTCTTGCTGAACTCTGGCTACACTGGCCAGCCAGAGTAACCAGAGTTATGACTTCTCTGGCTGAACTCGGGCTACTCTGGCTGAACTCGGGCTAGCCAGAGTAACCAGAGTTCTGACTTCTCTGGCTACTCTGGCTAAACTCTGGCTGAACTCTGGCTACTCTGGCTAAACTCTGGCTGAACTCTGGCTACTCTGGCTGCTCTGGCTAATTTCACGCACATCAAAATTCAGCCAAATTACTCGATAGAGTTGTGTACTCTTTTCAACAGGTAGAAACTGTTATAATAAACAAGTGAAACATTTCAAAGCCAAATGTCAATCAGTTAACACAAAATATGAACCGGTATGAAAAACTACCAAATTGGTAAGTTAAAAGGGGCCATAATTAAGATAAAATCCTTGATTGAGGTATGTACTCGACAGGTAGCTCTATACTGATAGAATAAACAAGCGTTCAAAGTTTCAAAGCCATACGTCTGGATACTTGATACAAAACGTTGACTTGCGCGAAGTCTAAATCACTTTCCAAGTCCAAATATTGCCATTATTCAACCAAAATACTTGACAGAGTTAAGTACTCTTGCCTACAGGTCGAGGCTGCTATAATTTATAAGTTTAAAAGGCACAAGTCAAATAGATTTTACAAAACATGGACTTGTACGAAATCTGAAGTCCAACAAGAACTGTCCTTAAGACAGCACGCTCGACTTTTCTCAGTACAAGACTCTGAATTAAAACTTTGCTAGTCAGAGGGGCTTAACTCAATCAACTATATAATCAGAGTTATGGGGATTTTGCTCCTGGTGTGGACTTTAATAGCAAATACCTATTTTAGTTTCAAGTCAAAAGCTTTGATAGTAACAGAGATACTTGACTTTATCAAAAACTTCAACCAAAAAATTCTAAGTTAAAAAGGGACATAACTCTGTCCAAATTCAAATCAGAGTTACGGGGATTGTTTATCCTGTTGTAGATTTTGATAGCAAATTACTATTTTAAGTTTCAAGCTTGACTTTATGAAAAACTTTAATCAACGGCAACACTGACGCGGGGGGAGTGCTTTAAAATGTTGAGCTAAAAAGTCCATAATTCAGTCTAAATACTTGACAGAGTTATGCACTCTTGCCTACAGGTAGAGACTGTGAAACAAGTGTTCCAAGTTTGAGGTAAATATCTTTGATGTAATACAAGAAATTACCATAAATTTCATAAAAACTTTAAACAATGCCGACTCTGGGGTGAAATCTATAGCTTTCGACATTCTTCAAATAGTTGAGCTAAAACTCACTTTATATTTCAGACTACTAGTGTATAATGACTTACTGGATATGCTTCAGTTTCGGTTTGTTTGCTAGGCCCAGCGGTATTGTCTTGCTCCGAATTCTTAAAATTCTGTTTCCCCTGAGTATCAGAGTCCAATACACCATCCACTTGTTCCTCATTATCACCTCCAGTAGTTTTCTGTTTCTTTTTTACAGAGACTGAACCATCACCAGAACCAACCTTCCTTTTCTGCTCCATCTTCTCCATTACTGTTCTACTGTTTTTGCGTCACAGACTTAGCACAATGGTGTTCTGCTATGCTGAGAGTTAGGAAGCCCATCTCTCCATACATGTTTGTTTACTTTGCCATTTCATTGTTGTAATACACCTGCTGGAAAAATAAACGAAACAAACAAAATTGATAAATTTATCTTAACAAAAAAAATATTTTCAGAAACTTTAAACTTTAGCCTTGTAGGCAAGAGATTCTGCCTTTGTGACCAGAGCAAAGCATGATCCGTCTGCACGTCTGCATGTTCCTAATACTTTCCATTTAATATTGTATGTGTTATGAAAAAGTTTTGTTTGTAATGTCAGTCAACACCTTTAATGTGATTATTTAAAATGTATTTCTTTCATATTTCATGCACTTTATTCTGCCTTTAACGTACATTTATTAGATCCCAATTCATTTTGGTTTTAATTTTACAAGCTCCAATGTTAATACAAAAACTTCATTTGGAATTAATTCCCTTTATACGTTTTAGTTGAGAAATGCGCGATTGAAATGAATTAGTATATTTTCCCGTTCATAACCATATTATATTACACCTAGGGGTAGGATATAACCTACACAGGGCCATTTTCTTTCTGGCCTGGTGTCTGAAATGGGGGCTATTTTAAGGGTAATTGATTTTTGTGTGTGGTGGTGGAGAGGGGGGAGGGGGAGTAACGTAAAACATATGGGACTTGGTGCTGTGATCTTGTTCATCTATGTGAAGTTTCAACCAATTATCTGTATTAATTTCAGAGACGGCTATTTCTATGAAAAACTTTAAAATACATTTTCCAAGTTCAAAATGGGGCATTACTTTACCAAAATATGATTCAGTGTTATGGGACATGCACCTTTCACCATGCACCTTTTTTCATTTACCTTAATATCTTGTATAAAGTTTCAATTCAATATCTTGTATAAAGTTTCAATTCATTGACAATTATTGAGCACCGCCTCGATAGCCTAGTGGTAGAGCGTCCACTTCGAGTGCGAGAGGTCGTGGGTTCGATCTCCGGCCGCGTCATACCAAAGACGTACAAAAAATGGTACTAGCAGCTTCCTCACTTGGCGCTCATCATTAAGGGGATAGTGCTAGGACTGGTCAGCCCGGTGTCAGTATAATGCGACTGGGTGGGGTATCATGTCACGTGTCTACGGCGTGATATTCCAGTGAGGCAGCACTATAAAGCTGGGCATTGTGTTCACTGCTACAAGTAGACACCGTCGTTTATATGACTGAAACATTGTTGACGTTAAACCCGAACACACACACACACGCACGCACGCACACACACACACACACACACACACACATACACACACACCTGACAATTATTGACTTTGGAGAGAGCAACTTGTACGCGAAGAATTAAACTAATCATGTAATTATTAAACTTGATGCGGTAATCTTGTTTTATCTGAAAATGAGTGTATTGTTTTAATGTAGCATCTGCAAAGGCTAAATTATGGTGCTGTACTCTTTGAAAAACTTTTACCAGAATTTCCAACTTATAAAGAGGCATAACTGGAAAAACCGAAGGTAGAGATATGCACCTTGTCACCATGAGCAAATACAGCAGTACGGCAAATTCCAATTGAAAATTTCAAAAGAAATTCTTCGAAAAAAAACAGGTTTTTCAAATATTTTCTATTTTAGTAAGATTGACTTTGACCTAACAGTGACCTTGACCGTAATGGCCGAAGAACAATCCCCAAACCTTTTGTTCGTATTAAGCAACCTACATACAAAGTTCCACTGAAATATTTCATTCCTTGATACATTTTTGGTGCAGAAGTTTTTTTTTCTATTTTTAGTTACAGTTACCGTAAACAATTCAAAGCTAGTTCTTCATAATAAGCTTGCTATACATTAAGTTTGGTGACAGTATATCAATCTAAACTTATGTTATTAACCTGAAACCATCGTCTAGATGACTCCAGTAAAAAGGCTTGTATTCAAATCATTTTTAGCAGCTGTGACCTCGACCTTGACCTACAAGTGGTATTAAAATAACATTTTTATCACAAAAGACAAAGAAAAAAGTTAGGCACTCAATAGGATTTGAATCGTGATCCATCTGTTCCACAGTACAAAATGTATCTTTTGCCTAACGCTCTAGACCAATGTGCCTCGGTGGAATTTTCTGATCATGCAATTAAAATCAGTTATACTGACTTGATCCCTCTGATTCCATATGCAATCCCAGCATTGGTTTTACTGTAAGCTACTTATTTACTCGAAACTTAAGTTATTGAACGGAAACTGTTCTATCTATTTTTATTTGTAAAAGTGACCCTGACCTTGACTCCACTGACCCTAGATTCAATTCCAGTCTTAGTCTTCCTATAAACTACTTATAGGCCAAGATTCATTCCAATATCTCAACCCAATCTATCTAAACCTTTCGAATGGAAACCAAATCTTGATGCCGCCCATCCATCCATTAACCCATCCGCCCACCCACCAAACAACATCGCCGATCTTGTAACTAGGGTTTTAGGTTTGAAACCCCTAGTTAAAACCTTGAACTAAAGTGAATGCTGAAGCCAGAACAAGTGCAATAGCCTTCCTCATTATTCGAGTAGTCCAGCTGAAAACAAGAGAGGGCTTTTAAATAAAAATATTCACCATCTGATTCAAAGTGGTACATTATTTCATGGTAGAAGACCTCTAACCTATGCAATATGCCAAAAAAATATACTTTAGGCCTTGAATAGTCAATGTTATACAAGTGAACCAAAGGACGAGGCAAGTTTTGACCCTTGGGGTGTGATTTGTACAAACATGGTAGAGGAACACTACAAAATTGCTACATGCCAAATTTCCAAGCTCTATGCATTGGAAGTTTTAGATTAGAAGACTTTTCATAGTTTTCTTATATAAGTCTATGTAGAAGTTATCCTCTGGTCAGGACCAATTTTGAATACAGAGGTTTTATTCAAATAGTCTTGGTAGGGGACCACTGCACAACGCAACATGCCATATATCTTAGCTCAGTGCATTATGGTTTTAGACAAAGATTTCCTTTATAAGCCTTTCTAAATATAAAAGGAAAAGTAACCATGCCCTCTGGTGTCCATGTCTTTTGACGAATCTGAATACTATTAACTTGAATAATGTTGGTAGTGGATTTGTGTGAAATTATTTGAAAAAAAAAGAGTTTCTGATAAGATTTTTTTAAATTTCCCACTATATACATATAAGAAAAAGTATATATGTTTTTGACGTATCAAAAAAATCCGTAAAATCTTGGAAGAGGGTCAAGCAAGAAACAATGTTATTATTACCAGTATTAAATTACATGTATTTTGAAACCATACAATCTATATTTGTCAAGAAGATTTTTAAAGTTATATATACTGAACCGCTTGAAAAACACAACACTTTTTGACGTTCAGATGGAATTATTGTGAATATTTAAAGTTATAACCCTGTTCAAAATCACCGTTAAAAGAAAGATTCGTAGAAAATAGTCTAAGGAACACATTTGCCCGTTAGTCTGTCTTGGATGGCCAAATATTGTTAAGATATGAATGGATATAAAATCATAAAATATTTAGACCGCGGGTCCCTTATTAACCCGCCAGGTTTCGCCGATTTCCGTAAATCAACAAAGACAGTGTCACGTGACGAAAATTTTAATACGTCGAAAACAACAATGGCTGGTTGGTCGTGATAGGATTTTGCATAAAGACGGCGGATAAATGTAGAAATTTACAAACATTTTGCTTTTCTCTGCCATTTCTACAAAAAAAAATACATTTATGTTATCAAATTACGCCCTTTGTTTAATAAAAGTGAAGGCAGTTTACCAGACAATGCGACACAAAAGTGCTAGACATGTTGTTGTTGTGTTTCTTAAAATAGATTTAGCGTGGCTCTTTGTACGGTCTCGTACGAACAATCAATTCATCTACATCTGTCCCCATAGTCAATAACTGACTATGACTGGGAGGCGACTGTCTAGTCGACACTTTGATGATTAAGTCGATATGGGAAATAATTAAATCAGTACTACTATATTAAAAAATTAATGGTTAAAAGATGATAAAAAAACATATATTTCAGGTTAGTAATCTAGGCCACGTACTCCTGAACTCGTTAAGAGTAGCACTGGATTTTACATGATGTGGTAGGTTATTCAAGAGTCTAATGGTTCGTGGAAAAATACAGATCATGTGATAATGTGTGCGAGAGGAGGGAATATGAAAGTTGAGGTCCCTAGAGACTAGTAGGTACAGGTGATCTGCAAAAACAATGGAATGATGGATTTTATATAAAATAATTAGGTACGTGAAATTTCTCACTGTTTCTAATGTTTGCCATTTAAGTACAGTTAACATTTCTTTGATGCTTGATCTACAGTCATAGATTAGAACATATCTTGCTGCAGCCCTCCGTACACTTTCAATTTCATAACGGTTAGATTTTTTGCCATAGATGCCAAACAGTTGAGCAATATTCCAGGTATGGGTCAATATATGTTTTATATGGAGTTTCTTTAATTTCTATACTTAATATTTGTTTGAATATTTCTTTTCTGTATTTTAGGGTCTTGTTTGCCTTGTTTGATATATTTTGTAAGTGATTTCCAGCTGAAGTCTTGACTGATAATTCTCCTAAATATTTAGCTTTTTTATAGCTTTTAATTCATGGATATGCAACTTATAGGGAAAAGCAATGATTTTTTATCCTTTTTCTTTTTTTGATATCCTTATCACTTCGCACTCATCAGAATTAAACTCCATGGACCAGGTCTTTTCAGAAAGTTCTAATCTACGGAGGTCCTTCTAATCATGCATGTTATTAATAGTGAGATAAACTAATGTATCATCAGCCAAGACCCTTACGCTGCTTTTAAGTGAGTCTGGCAGGTCACTGATATGTTAGAAAAAGGCAAGGCCTAAGGGCAGACACTTGGGATACCCCTGACACCACAAGTAGTATACTGATTGGTGGCCTTTTGTGTTCGTTTATTAGGAAGGATTTAATCCACATGGATGTTTTTCCGTCTATACCTTATTAACATAGCTTGTAGACCAAAAGATTGTGATCGACTTTATCAAACGCTTTGCTAAAATCTATTACTATTAGGTCTGTCTATTTACCAGCTACAATGTTATCAAAAACAATTTCTGTGCTTTCAGCGGATGCCATGTTGGAAGGATTTCTGCAGTTTTTATTATCTAGATGATTCATAATATTCGATACTAAAACATGCTCCATCAGTTGAAAGCAATGCAAGTAAGAGAATAGGCATGCAATTCCTGGCTTAGCTTCGTGGGCCCTTTTTGTATATAGGGGCAACGATAGCCGTCCTCCAGTCTTGTGGAAAGCTGCCAGTACCAAGTGAAGACATGTAAATTTTAGTGTCATTTTATAGAAGAGAAGTATTTAAGCTGTGGGCGGATATAGGTGTTGTAAGCTTTTTCTTTTACTTTCCTGTTGTTTGTTTTGACACTCTTTCTGATGAATCTAAGTTAATTATTTGCTTTTGCTGTGATGTTATCAATCTATTTTGACCAGCTGAGATCTTTACTCTGTGAAGTAAGATAATACATAAGATACAGATATAGATAGACTGACAGACAGACACTCTCTTAATATTGTCAATAATTATTTCCAGTCTTATCAACCGAAATATGAAGGAAAAAGTAATAATATTGCATGATATTCAAACCATGATGTAAACTTCTATAGATGACATTTTTATTATTCACACTTACAATCATTGATTTACATATATATCATACGATGACAACAATATTTCACACAGACATAAAATTAGCGTTTTTCTATATTTGAAAAAGTTTCCTTGTTTATGTGCGACTCAATATTAAAGAAAAGTAAATAAATGGGTTGAAAATATATAAGTTGAATGACTTCAGTACAATGTAATACAAAACTGCCATACGAGTAGCTACCTGCGCGTTATTTCACTATTCATAATAGTTTTAATATTGGGTATAAGTTCTGATACTAAAAAAACAGAAAATGGAAGAACTCATTTCTTGTTTAAATCCCGATTTCTGGTCTGCGATAAATTCCATCTGATATACAAGGTTTTATAATGATAACATGTCTTCTCTTCAAACTGTCGCTTCTAAAAAGCTTTTTGTCTTTAAAAGATTTTGACATGGGTCATGTCAACACTTTTATACGCACGTTTGAAAAACGGGACGTATAATGGGGACGCCCCTGGCGGGCGGGCGGCGTCCACAGACATTGTCCGGAACAAATCTTCTTCATGCATTGAGGGATTTTGATGTTACTTGACACAATTGTTAATATCAGATAGAAGTCCATATTCTAATAAATCTTGTGTCATTTTGTGACTTTCATTCCTGGAGTGTGTGTCTTATAAAGCATACAGTCCTGCGAATAAGCTGTTCGTCGTTATAAAAGTTTTGTGGACATAATTAAATGCAAAAGTCTTAGGAAATATTATTTAAATATAAGCCAAAGAAGGAAATATTTAGATCTATATACATGTAAAGGTTGCGTTTTTAAAGCAATTCACTGTACATATAGGGAAACTGACTACGCCCTCTAGAGGCCATGTTTTTCGACAAATCATAATTATTTGAAAAATCTTGGAAGAGGGTCATCCAAAGAACAATTCTGTTTAAATACTTTGAAATCCCACAAGTGGTATCTGAAATTATTTTTCAAGTTTTACTTTTCCATTGCCATAGCAACCCGACGTCCCCATGAGATACAATTCTTAGAGAAACTGTTATAGAAGACAATCTAAGGAACATCCAGGCCAAGTTTCATCAACTGCTACCTCAGGGTTTCAGAGAAGATGTCATATACACAAAACTATAGACGTATACACGGATGACGATCAACAGACATTGTGTGATCCCAATAGCTCACCTCCGGCACTTTGTGCTCAAGTGAGCTAGAACTCTAAAAACAGATGAGGTATTTTTGAAACAACACCATCACAACAGCTCATCCTGAACCACTAGAACAGGTGAACTAAAACTTACAAGGGAAACAACAAGACAGATTGTGATCACATTACTTCGACTATCGAGTATGTCTCGCATACTCGCAGAAGGAGTTAAATAAGAAAGTGATAAAATTACCTTAAATATGTTTATTTGCAAATCTTCATCAGTTTATTTAAGTTACTCTATCATTATAAAACTTCACAATAAACCAGTCAAAGTAACAAGGCATCTGAATGGAAACCAACTTATTTAAAACATCAAGACAATGCAATAAACTCAACTTGCAATGTGTAAAGTAATTTTTGTAGAAAACATTCTAATAATGTACTTGGAAATCTTCATTTCTTAAATAAAAAAATCCAAAAATAAGCTTGACACTTTTTATATATAAACACACTGGTATTCGAGATAACAACGTCTCATAGATACCATTGCTGGTTCATGGTTCATTATAAAAGCAATTAAACCCAATGCTCCATTAAATCAAGTTCATCATTTGACTAAAACATTCAAATTCTGCAGCTACTGAAAAATCTTAACAAAATCAACAAGTAATCACTGTACAACGATTTATACCTTTACGACTATTCTGAGGATTCGCTTTTGGTGCACATGCGCAAGCTGCTGTTTTGTGAGGGCAGCCGAGGGTTTCTAAAACTAAGCAGACATTCAACATAGAGTGGGAATAATCAATCTGGGTGTGGTATAAGTGATACGTGTGAAATTTAACTAGATTTAGCGATTTACTAAACTGTCTTCCCATCTAAGCCATTGATTATGCTGACCTTACAAGTAAATAAACTGAATAACATGTGTTTAGATTTGATTAGTAGTCAACATGTCCCTGGGATTTTTATGAAAATTATGCCATTTCAAAATATATATTTGAAATGGCTTTACAAGATCCTTTGTTTATGAAAACAAAGGTGTAGACTTCAATTCTTTGATCCTACCTTGTTTCTTTTTTTCTTCTTTACAGGTATATTCCTTTAATATTTATTGAATCACCTCTCTTCCAGGAAGTTATATCCAATTTACGAATGAAAAACATCTAACCTGAATATAATTTCAAAACTTCATACTAACGCCTTTTAACATTAAATCATGTACACAACTTTACCCTGATCTATATTATGCAGGGTCAAAAAATCGATTGGGTCCAAACTTAAATATATTTAGAAATAAATAATGTTTATCTCGCGTGTCCCGCGATATTTATGACGTCATACATTGCAACGTGGGAAAAAGTTTTACTATGGGTTGATCATGTTTTTTGAGCCTTGACTAATTTATGCAGGATAGTTGACTCGCCATAAAAGGGTAGGAAGATATATGTTATACATAGTAAAGCGGTATAAGTTATCGATAAATGTAAACGAATGCATGGCCCAAAGGATATGGCGTCTGCTTAACAAACTATGCTTTTCGAGGTTCGAGCCTTGGTAAATTAACATTTTAAACAAGAGGTCCATGATGGCCCTAGATCACTCACCAGAGTATCATACCATAACAAACATGTTTGACCTAGTGACCAAGATTTTGACACCACATGACTCAGTTTCAACTTCGTCTGAGATTTCAAGGAGACAAACTCTCTGACCAAGTTTTATGAAGATTGAATAAAAAATGTGGCCCCTAGAGTGTTAAAATGATTTTCCTTTGATCTAACTGAGTGCCCTAGTTTTTGACCCCACCAAGACTCAAACTTGGCCGGATGACCTAGTTTTTGACCCAACATGACCCAGATTCGAACTTGGCATAGAAGTCATCAGGATAAATATTCTGACCAAGTTTCATGAAGATATGTTCATAAATGTGCCATCTAGAGTGTTAAGAAGCATTTCCTTTAAATTTAATTTTAACTGGTGACCTAGTATTTGACTCCACATGACCCAAATTCGAACTTAATTTAGAGGTCATCAAGGCAAACATTCTGACTAATTCCCATGAGTTTCAAACTAAAAATGAGGCCTCTAGAGCGTTAAAAAGATTTTCATTTGATCTGGCCTTATGACCTAGTTTTTGACCCGACACAATTCAGATTCAAACTTGGCCTAGGAATCATTAAGATAAACATTCCGACAAAGTTTCATGTAGATAGGGTCTTAAATGCCGCCTGTAGAATGTAAAGAAGCTTTTCCATTGATTTGACCTGGTGACCTAGTTTTTGACCCAAACTGACCCAGATTTGAACTTGATAATTATAAAGATCAAGATTAACATTCTGACAAAGTTTTATTACGACAGGTTCATAAATGTTGTCTCTAGAGTGTTAACTAGCTTTTCTTTTGATTTGACCGGTTGACCTAGTTTTTGACCCCACCTGACCTAGATTTGATGTTGACCTAAAATGATCAGGATTTACATTCTGACCAAGTTTCATAAGAATATTTTCATGAATATGGCCTCTAGAATGTTACCATGTTTTGATTTGACCTGATGACCTAAAGATCATTAAGGTTAACAGTCTGACCAAGTTTCATTAAGATATATATGAATGTGACCTCTGGAGTGTTAGCTAGCTTTTCCTTTGATTTGACCTGGTGACCAAGTGTTTGACCCAATCTGACCCATATTTAAACTTGACCTAAAGATCATCAAGATTAACATTCTGACTAAGATTCTATAAGATATGATCATTATGTGGCCTCTAGAGTGTTAACAAGCTTTTCCTTTGATTTGACCTGGTAACCTAGTTTTTGACCACACCTGACCTAGATTTAAACTTGTCCTGAAGATTATCAAGATTAAGATTCTGACCAAGTTTCACGAAGATATAATCATAAAAGTGGCCTCTGAGTGTTAATAATGTTTTCCTTTGGTTTCACCTGGTGACCTATTTTTTGACCGCAGATGACAATATCGAAGTCGTCCAAGATTTTATTGAGACTTATATTCTGACCAAGTTTCATTAAGATTGGGTTAAAACTGTGACCTCTAGAGTGTTAACAGTCAAATTGTTGATGATGGAGGATGACGACGCACGACGGATACAGGGCGAACACAAAAGCTCACCTTGAGCACTTCGAGTGAGCTAAGAAATTAATCAAACATTGCATATTAGAAACTGCTAGCACCGGTGGTCATTAAGCTTAACTCGGATCCCGATGCATTTGAAGGGTCGTCAACAGACGCAGCAAGTGAAGTTGAAATTATTTGACATGAATTAAATTGAAATAAAAATATTTTAAAAATATAGAAACAATGAAAACAAAAAAAGTCAAACATAAATATTAAAATATATAAAATGGTTTTAAAAAAAGAGTCTTCAAAGATTTTTGACTAATATGAAGTAAAATAATGTATACTAGAGAAGGTTACATGGATAGTAGTCAGGAAACCTGTCAGCATTTATATAGAATTCCCGAAACAACATATTAAGGGGCAGGATTTTGGGAAATATTCATCCAGACACCGTGTCTACAAGGAAATATCACCATTGTAAAGTCTTGCTGAAGAAGACAAGTTAGTAAAGTACATAAAACTATGGCTGGTTATGGTTACGGATACTTCCGGCAAGAGTGTGTTGACACTGCATAAAACTATGCAGTACAACTTGGTAAACGTTCTAAGGACAGTCCCTTAACAATGAATGGATACCTGGTTTCTTCAAAAAGTGCTAAAACCTAGAGCTCTTGAACATGAAAGAGCAAAGATGGAATCTCAAAAAGTTGTTTGTGAATACTATGATAACAATGCAGCTACCTTACTGGAGCTTGAGTTGACTAATCAGCTCCATCTGATATCTAATGTTGATGAGAAGGGAATGGAAATTAAACACAAACCACCTCATATAGTTACCAGCTCAGTCTGTTGTCCATCTGCAGTGACATCTGGCAGAAAAGACAATTACTTTTCTTGGTTGTGCAAGTGCCACTGGTGTAGCTATTCCCCGTTTTTTGTTTTCCTGTGAAAGCGTATGCGTCAAGACTTGTTGGAAGGAGCCCCTCCCCCAGCAGGTGCATACGGCACTGTAAGTGAGACTTGCTGGTCCAACAGCGTTAAATTAAAACACTTCCTTGAAAATCTTCTTCTGATATGTGCCAGCCAGGGGTGACCAGAAGATTCTTTTCATTATGGGTGTACACAAGTCCCATGCTTTAGTAGGTCTTTCAGAGTAGGCAAGGCAGAATGTTATAGTTTTGCTTATAATGCCTGCTCATGCCAGTCATTTGCTTCAGCCAATAACTGTATTTTGTTATAGCCCATTTGAATATATACAATGTGCAGTGTCATAAACTGATGTAGGAGTCCTCTGCTACCATAAGAATGTACAATGATTGTGAAATTGGACGCAAGGTCTTCACAAAGACTCTCTTACCTGACAACATTATTTCAGGATTTAGGCCCACAGGAATATTTCCATTGAACGTATCGTTTTACCAAGAGAATATCTACGGCCAGCAGAAGAATTCAAGGATAGCGATAATCAGGAGAAAGTTGAAGGAGGGATAAATGTAAATGAGGAGAATATTGCTACAGTAGAAACTAGTTATGGGTTAGCAGTGGAAATGTTTGAACAGAGGAGAAAAGGTTGAAACATGTGAAGAGTGAAAAAAAAAGTTAAAGCAAGAAAGTCATGATAGTTTAAAGAAAGCAAATTAACCAAGATGTGTTGAAAAAAATGTCTGCCCATGAACTGTCTCAAACAAAAGAACCCTCAGAAAAAAAATCCAAAGAAGACACAGCCTATCATGACCCAAACTAAGAAAACCCCAACCAACATGTTAGGTGTGGACCCAGTGCCCTGGCAATCACATTATAACTTGGTCAGTGACATTGAAGAATCTAACTCAGAATTGGAGAGGAGCTTTGTAGTGTTTGTAGTCTGTTTACATCTTATATGCACTTTGAAGATGCACATCTCTCAGTTTTGTTAGTTTGGTCCAACGTGATGGTTTTAGAAATTGTTACCCATGTAAACACTAAGTACATTTGTCATTCCGTACAAAAGTAAGGGTCATAAGGAGGTGAGCCAAATTCCTGTGTTCCCACTGTGACAAAGAAGCGTAGACAAATAAACCAAAAATATATACAGTTGTTACAGTTATTTTACAGTTAACTGTTTAAACAAGTTTACAACAAATTTAATTTCAGATGACAAGATCTATTCCAAGGACAATCATCATATTAAGTTTTTGACTTGCCTAATTTGTACTGTTCCCGAGTGTTTTAACGTCATAGTGTAATATTGGACATTGTATGTGATGGTGTGTTAAAGTTTAGTTGGGTGGGTGTATATATGAGACATATATATGATACATTTTTGAGGAAAGAAATATCTTCTTCAAAAAGGGTCTATTTTTTGGATTCATTTCATTTTATTTTATATTTGTCGGTCTTATGATAGGGGTTTGACAAGTGGGCTCGTTGGAAACTTGTTTTGCTCTCTGGATGTATTGAGGTAATGGATTCCACTCTGGCTCGCACGTTCAGTCCTGGTCCTGGTCTTATTGACAGCATAACATGCAACTGAAAATACTATGTATACAGTATACTAGCATCTGTGTTAATTTTCCAGTATCCTGTATGAAGGAGACCTAATGTTAAGAATCGTCTCTTGTCTATTACAGTTTAGATTGGTAAATTCTATGCCAAGAAGAACATGGATTTCTGCTGTTGCTGTCCTTTGTAAAGGTCTCTGGAGACGCTTTATCATGAACCGTTTCTGCCTTTTAAGTTTCTCTATATCAGATTTTGTTAATTTTAATACTTCCATGCCATTAAAAGTTACAACAAGAGCTGTCCGTAAGACAGAAAATGCTCGACCATTTGAGGAGTTGTTGTCCCAGAAGCAGGAATATTACTCTTAATGTAAGAATATCTATAGAGTTTCAATCCAGACTTAATATGTTGAAATGTCAGAGTTGTGTGAATTGTTCTATACAATACACACCAGGGCAAAACAACTTTAAATCAACAGTAACAGTAGACATATAGTTATGCTTCGAAATATTTCAAGATATTTGCGTCACTGAAACAATGTGTTGTTCTATGATATATTCTATTGTGCCAAGACTCGCACAGGCACATTGCGTATCGCCAAATGGATCTAACAATGTGTATGTTAGGGTAACTGCATCTTAAAGAGAATTCCTATAGTTTTTTTCCTTTCATAGATTTTTTTTCAAATTCGTATATATGATAGGAAAATTTGTGCTGAAAACAATGAACAAATAAAAATAATGGGTCCCCAGGCTTGTGTTTGTGAAAAATTGTTTTGAACACACCTAATGTTGCTTAAACTTCCAGAGATTTTTCAACATTTTCATAATTTTCTGCTTTATTATAAATACCAACCAAAATACGCAACGAGACAGCAAAATAAGGTTTATTCTTTCTACAAATTTTCTTATATACTTATTTGATATCATAGTTATATTTGTAATAAGATATCATTACAATAATTGGTACAAATGAAAAAATATCTTGTTTCATATTCACTGTTGTGAACTTTGTGCAATGAAAAATACCCATAGTGAAGAATGTCTTCTTTTAATTTTGAAAAAAAAACTGTTTCATAGAATTTTTTCTTAATTTTCTTGTGTATAAATAATTGTATTGTGAACATAAAAATGGCTTAAAATGTACGGGTCACCAGGCTAAATTTTATGTTACGACCGCTTGAATCCATATCTGTTCGGACGAAAAATGGAGCGAACCTGACCAAACTGATGAATATCTGCTAGAAGTTAAAAAATAAAGTTTGAAAAATTCTTAATTCTTCTATAATTGAGTACTTAATACTCTGAAAGGAGATATTGTCTTATCAATACAAAGTCAATTGTCTAATATTATATGAACAACACTGTCTTTGTACTAAAATGCGCTGTCAAAACACAGCCACAAAAAATGGCAAGTTACATGTCAGGCATGATGATACATGTCAATACAACATAAACCAGTATCACCATTTGATTACTGATAAAACTTATTAAAAATGTCATCTTATTCAAGATTCCTCATATTTAAGATTGTCTGTGACAGGTTTCAACAAATGTTGACTTCACTTCAATTTTCCATAGATAGTGTCGGCTGCGCAGAAAGATGCGCATAAAAAACTATAGGAATTTCCCTTAACTCTTACCTAATCCCAACTGCTACACATGTGAACAAATCGCATATTTGAACCGTGCGCAAAGCTTTTTAGTCAGAAAGACGAAATTATCAGTAAATATAACTTACGTATGAAATATCAACTTATGATATTGACCGAAAACCTTCAATATTCTATAGACGTTGAAATAATTTTGAAAATGTTTGATGTACATAGGAAAGTCAATATTAACCAATAATTCACAAAGTGACTTGCATTTTCTGTGGTCATTTGAAAATTTGCAAATATTCAGTAAATTTATACTCGTATCTCTATATCCATTTCGACTAAATAAGTTGTCATTGCTAAATAATCTTTGGAAATTACCTGCATATCGATTTCAAAAGCATCAGGAATGGGAAAAGCTAGTTTATAAATGAAAAATTAATAAGAAAGTGAAAAAACATGATTTCTCCAATTTTCTATCAATTTACGATATAGATAACACGCCGACATTTTTACCTCAAGATGCGACATTACATAAGCCATTTCATATTTTATGAAAAAATTGAGTTAATAAAAAAAATCCCTAAAAATCATAATGAAATAATCAAATTGTATTCTAGATTTGTTGACAAGGTTAAATAATTAACCCACCGAATGACTGTAACTATAAGATGATTGAATCGACGAGTGGTGACGATATGCTCCCCTACATTTCACACAAATCAATGCAGTTATGTTCTACTGAGCTTTGTGACTCTGGGCACACATACAGATAAAACAAAAACAGCATTCCCTAAATACTCTTCCAAAATGTTACGTGTTCTTTGGTTTTCACCGTTCTTGTACCTTGTACTCCCTTCCTTGTACTCCCTTTCCTGAATCATCAATCGAACTTGGCGATGGCGTGATGGCACGATGATGAAATAACGATGGTACGATGGTGAAAACGCGATGGCACAATAATGAAATCACGTTTTCACCATTGCGTCATCATCATCGTACCGTCGCGTTTTCACCATCGTGTCATCGCGTAATCACTATCGTATCATCGCACCATCGCGTTTCCACCATCGTACCATCGCGTTATCACCATCGTACCATTGCGGTTTCACCATTGTACCATCGCGTTTACACCATCGTACCATAGCGTTTTCACCATCGTACCAACGCTTTCAGGTCATAAGTGCGTAGTTCCGTGCACTTGTATTTTTGTCAACAATAGATGAAGGTATCTCAATGTAATTTACCATTTAGATTTTGCTGTTTTGCAAAATGTTTTACAAAATGTTCGGTGCTCAGTTATTTAAAACTGTGTAAAATCTTCAAGGCAATGTCCTTTGTATTTCATGTATGCATGAAATTAAATAAAATGCTGGGTGTAATAATCACATGATTTTTATTTCAAACTCAGCTTATTCTTGTAAGGCTGTAAAAGATACATATATAGTGCAATGTGAAAGTGAGATTGTATCAAGCCTGTATATTACGGACACATATACTGTATCACTGCGCATGACCGTATGATGGTGATAACGCGATGGTACGATGGTGAAAACGCGCTAACACGATGGTGAAAACGCGATGGCACGATAATAAAAACGTGATGGCACGAAGGTGAAAACGCGATGGTACGATGATGCAACCGCGATAGTACGGTGATACAATGGTGAAAACGCGATGGTATGATGACGAAACCGCGGTGTTACATCGACATTTCACTATCATACCATCGCATCAGCGCGATTTCATCATCGTGCTATCGTATTTTCACCATTGTACAATCGTTATTTCATCATCGTGCCATCGCGTTTTCATTATTGTACCTATCGTACCATACAACTTCAATGAAAGTTCCACTGATTTTTTTCAGTGCGTCACTGTTACACGGTCAGGATACGTATGTAATAGCATTAAGAATCAGGATGCACGATACTGTTTCAAGGCTCAGGATACATTTACCGCGGCATTTAGGATCAGCATGGGCGCGACAATGTTACTTGGGTCAGGACATGTGTTTGATTGCATTTAGGATCAGCAATGGACCCGACATTATTATAAGGGTTAGGTTGTGTTTCACTACATTAAGGATCAGGATGGGCGCACAATTTTTAAGGGTCAAGATAGGTAACAGGTATCAGGATACGTGATTCACTACATTATTTTGTTTTTTTGTTTGTGTTGGGTTTATAACGCAGTTTTTCAACAGTATTTCAGTCATGTAACGACGGGGATTAACCTAACCAGTGCTCCTGGATTCTGTACCAGTACAAACCTGTTCTCCGCAAGTAACTGCCAACTTCCCCACATGAATCGTAGGTGGAGGACAAATGATTTCTGACACAATGTCGTTTATCAAATAGTCACAGAGTTTCAAGTTTCAAGGTTATTTTCAAGCCATGGCCCTTTAAGGGCATAAGACATTTACAATTAGAAAACAAATAATACAATACATTAAAAGACAACAGAGTACACACACCGATACCCATGTGCCCCCCCCCCCCCCCCCCCCCCCCGTCCCCATGATTCAAGCTAAATACCCTTGCACTACAATCCAAAGAGGCACACAAGCAACAGAGGGAAGAGAACCCCAACAAACGTACAGCTCCCAGCAGTAAAATATGGCAAAAATATAGCAAATTGAGCAAACTTTTCATATGATAGAGACTAAGTAGTGAAAAAAAGATTTTCTGTTAGGTACAAAGTGACATAATTTTCTTGCAAAACAATGCTAGCTTTAATTAAGTATTTCTATCTTCACTGTTCATCAATTGTGAAAACTTTATGAAATTAGGATTTAATATTTCACTATATTTAAGCTCAGGCTCGGCACGACAATGTTACAGGGGTCAGGATACCCGATTCACTGCATTTAAGCTCAGGCTCGGCACGACAATGTTACAAGGGTCAGGATACCTTTTTCACTGCATGTAAACTCAGGCTTGGCACGACAGTGTAACAGGTATCAGGATACGTGTTTCACTACATTTAGGCTCAGGCTTGGCACGACAGTGTAACAGGTATCATGATACGTGTTTCACTACATTAAGGCTCAGGCTTGGCGCGACAGTGTAACAGGTATCAGGATACGTGTTTCACTACATTTAGGCTCAGGCTTGGCACGACAATGTTACAGGGGTCAGGATACGTGTTTAACTACATTTAGGCTCAGGCTGGGTGCGACAATGTTACAGGGGTCAGGATACGTGTTTCACTACATTTAGGCTCAGGCTGGGCGCGACAATGTTACATGGGTCAGGATACGTTTTCACTACATTTAGGCTCAGGCTGGGCGCGACAATGTTACAGGGGTCAGGATAGGTGTTTAACTACATTTAGGCTCAGGCTGGGCGCGACAATGTTACATGGGTCAGGATACGTTTTCACTACATTTAGGCTCAGGCTGGGCGCGACAATGTTACAGGGGTCAGGATAGGTGTTTAACTGCATTTAGGCTCAGGCTTGGCACGACAATTTTACAGGGTCAGGATACCTGTTTAACTAAATTTTGGCTCAGGCTGGGCGCGACAATGTTACAGGTGTCAGGATATGTGTTTAACTACATTTAGGCTCAGGCTGGGCGCGACAATGTTACAGGGGTTTGGATACGTGTTTCACTACATTTAGGCTCAGGCTGGGCAAGACAATGTTACAGGGGTCAGATACGTGTTTCACTACATTTAGGCTTAGGCTGGGCGTGACAATGTTGCAAAGGTCAGGATACGTGTTTCACTACATTTAGGCTCAGGCTGGGCGCGACAATGTTACAGGGGTTAGGATACGTGTTTCACTACATTTAGGCTCAGGCTGGGCACGACAATGTTACAGGGGTCAGGATACGTGTTTCACTACATTTAGGCTCAGGCTGGGCGCGACAATGTTACAGGGGTCAGGATACGTGTTTCACTACATTTAGGCTCAGGCTGGGCGCGACAATGTTACAGGGGTCAGGATACGTTTTCACTACATTTAGGCTCAGGCTGGGCACGACAATGTTACAGGGGTCAGGATAGGTGTTTAACTACATTTAGGCTCAGGCTTGGCACGACAATGTTACAGGGTCAGGATACCTGTTTAACTAAATTTAGGCTCAGGCTGGGCGCGACAATGTTACAGGTGTCAGGATATGTGTTTAACTACATTTAGGCTCAGGCTGGGTGCGACAATGTTACAGGTGTCAGGATATGTGTTTAACTACATTTAGGCTCAGGCTGGGTGCGACAATGTTACAGGTGTCAGGATATGTGTTTAACTACATTTAGGCTCAGGCTGAACGCGACAATGTTACAGGGGTCAGATACGTGTTTCACAACATTTAGGCTTAGGCTGGGCGTGACAATGTTACAAAGGTCAAGATACGTGTTTCACTACATTTAGGCTCAGGCTGGGCACGACAATGTTACAGGGGTCAGGGTACGCGTTTCACTACATTTAGGCTCAGGCTGGGTGCGACAATGTTACAGGGGTCAGGATACCCGTTTCAATACATTTAGGCTCAGGCTAGGCACGACAATGTTACAGGGGTCAGGATGCGTGTTGCACTACATTTAGGCTCAGACTGGGCGCGACAATGTTACAGGGGTCAGGATACGTGTTTCACTACATTTAGGCTCAGGCTGGGCGCGACAATGTTACAGGGGTCAGGATACGTGTTTCACTACATTTAGGCTCAGGCTGGGCTCGACAATGTTACAGGGGTCAGGATATGTGTTTCACTACATTTAGGGTCAGGCTGGGCGCGACAATGTTACAGGGGTCAGGATACGTGTTTCACTACATTTAGGCTCAGGCTGGGCACGACAATGTTACAGGGGTCAGGATACGTGTTTCATTACATTTAGGCTCAGGCTGGGCGCGACAATGTATTAAGGTTTCAGAGGTACGTTGTTCACTACTTTTAATAGGCTCAGGCTGGGCGCAACAATGTTTACAGGGTAAGGATACGTGTTTCACTACATTTAGGCTCAGGCTTGGCACGACAGTTTCACAGGGTCAGGATATGTGTTTCAATGCCTTTAGGGTCAGCAAGGATGCGACATTATTAGAGGTCAGAATGTTTTTCACTGCATTTTGTCTCAGGATGGGAGCGTTACCGTCAGGATATGCGTTTCACTGTATTTAGTCTCAGAATAGGTGCAGCAATGTTACAGGGTTCGAAATATGTGCATCGCTAAAGTTTGAATCAAAATGAGCGCGACAATGTTATAGGGGTCAGGATACGTGTTTCGATGCATTTAGGCTTAGGATGGTCGCGACAATATTACATGGTCAGGGTTTATTTCACTGCAGTTAGGATAAGGATAGGCACGACAGTGTTATAGAATATGTGTTTCAGTGCATTAGGGTGAGCAAGGACGCAACAATATGAGAGGTCAGGATGTTTTTCACTGCATTTAGTCTCAGGATAGGAGCGTTACCATCAGGATATTTGTTTCAGTGCATTTAGTCTCAGAACTAGCGCAACAATGTTACAGGGGTGGGGGTACGTGTTTTAATGCATTTAGGCTTAGGATGGGTGCAACAATATTACATGGTCAGGGTATGTTTCACTGCAGTTAGGATCAGTATGGGCACAGCAATATAACAGGTATCGGGATATGTGTTTCACTGCATTTAGGCTTAGGAGGTGTAAGACAATGTTTAGGGTCCGGATATGTGTTTCACTTCATTTAGGATTTAAACAAGAGGACCATGATGGTCCTGAATCGCTCACCTCTTCCCACATGACCCAGTTTTGAGTATGACGTCGTTTTTTCTATTATTTGACATAGTGACCTAGTTTTTGAGCTCATGTGACCCAGTTTTGAACTTGACCTAGGTATTATCAAGATAAAACTTCTGACCAATTTTCATGAAGATCCATTGAAAAATATGGTCTCTAGAGAGGTCACAAGGTTTTTCTATTATTTGACCTATTGACCTAGTTTTCGAAGGTACGTGACCTTGTTTTGAAATTTACCTAGATATCATCAAGGTGAACATTCTCACTAATTTTCATGAAGATCTCATGAAAAATATGGCCTCTAGAGAGGTCACAAGGTTTTTCTATTTTTATACCTACTGGCCTAGTTTTTGACCGCACGTGACCCAGTTTCGAAACTGACCTAGATATCATCAAGATGAACATTCAGATCAATTTTCATGAAGATCCATTGAAAAATTTGGCCTCTAGAGAGGTCAAAAGATTTTTCTAATTTTAGACCTACTGACCTAGTTTTTGACTGCAGTTGACCCAGTTTCAAACTTGACCTAGATATCATCAAGATGAACATTCAGACCAACTTTCATACAGATCCCATGAAAAGTATGGCCTCTAGAGAGGTCACAAGGTTTTTTTTATTATTTGACCTACTGACCTAGTTTTTTAGGCACGTGACCCAGTTTCAAACTTGACCTAGATATCATCAAGGTGAACATTCTGACCAATTTTCATGAAGATCCATTCAAGGGTATGGCCTCTAGAGAGATCACAAGGTTTTTCTATTTCAAGACCTACTGACCTAGTTTTTGATCGCAGTTGACCCAGTTTCAAACTTGACCTATATATCATCAAGATAAACATTCAGACCAACTTTCATACAGATCCCATGAAAAATTTGGCCTCTAGAGAGGTCACAACGTTTTTTCATTATTTGACCTACTGACCTACGTTTTGACGGCACGTGACCCACTTTCGAATTTTACCTAGATATCATCAAGGTGAACATTCTGACTAATTTTCATGAAGATCCATTCAAGGGTATGGCCTCTAGAGAGGTCACAAGGTTTTTCTATTTCAAGACCTACTGACCTAGTTTTTGATCGCAGTTGACCCAGTTTCAAACTTGACCTATATATCATCAAGATAAACATTCAGACCAACTTTCATACAGATCCCATGAAAAATTTGGCCTCTAGAGAGGTCACAACGTTTTTTCATTATTTGACCTACTGACCTACGTTTTGACGGCACGTGACCCACTTTCGAACTTGACCTAGATATCATCAAGATGAACATTCTGACCAATTTTATGGAAATCCATTCACAAGTATGGCCTCTAGAGAGGTCACAAGGTTTTTCTATTTTTAGACCTACTGACCTAGTTTTTGACCGCACATGACCCTGTTTCGAACTTTACCTAGATATCATCAAGATGAACATTCAGACCAACTTTCATACAGATCCTATGAAAAATATGGCCTTTAGAGAGGTCATAAGGTTTTTCTATTATTTGACCTTCTGACCTAGTTTTTGACGGCACGTGACCCACTTTCGAACTTGACCTAGATATCATCAAGAAGAACATTCAGACCAACTTTCATACAGATCCCATGAAAAATATGGCCTCTAGAGAGGTCACAAGGTTTTTCTATTATTTGACCTACTGACCTAGTTTTTGAGGCACGTGACCCACTTTCGAACTTCACCTAGATATCATCAAGATGAACATTCTGACTAATTTTCATGAAGATCTCATGAAATATTTGGCCTCTAGAGAGGTCACAAGGTTTTTCTATTTTTAGACCTACTGACCTAATTTTTGACCGCACGTGACCCAGTTTTAAACTTGATCTAGATATCATCAAGATAAACATTCAGACCAACTTTCATACAGATCCCATGAAAAATATGGCCTTTAGAGAGGTCACAAGGTTTTTCTATTATTTGACCTACTGACCTAGGTTTTAAAGGCACGTGACCCAGTTTCAAACTTGACCTAGATATCATCAAGAAGAACATTCAGACCCAAGAAGAACATTCAGACCAACTTTCATACAGATCCCATGAAATATATGGCCTCTAGAGAGGTCACAAGGTTTTTCTATTTTTAGACCTACTGACCTAGTTTTTGAAGGCACGTGACCCAGTTTTGAACTTGACCTAGATATCATCAAGGTGAACATTCTGACCAATTTTCATGAAGATCTCCTGAAATAAATGGCCTCTAGAGAGGTCACAAGGTTTTTCTATTTTTAGACCTACTGACCTAGTTTTTGATGGCACGTGACCCAGTTTCGAACTTGACCTAGACATCATCAAGATGAACATTCTGACCAACTTTCATAAAGATCCCATGAAAAATGTGACCTCTAGAGTGGTCACAAGCAAAAGTTTACGGATGGACGCACGGACGCACGAACGGACGACGAACGACGGACACCGCGTGATCACAAAAGCTCACCTTGTCACTTTGTGACAGGTGAGCTAAAAAGGGCACAACATTGTTAGCAGTCAGGATAGTGTATTTCACTGCAATTAGACAATGCACCAGGGTCCAGATATGTTTTTCACTTCATTTAGGATAAGAATGGACACACAATATTAAAGAGTTAGGATATGTGTTTCTCTGCATTTAGGCACATGATGGGCACGACACTGTTACAGGGGTCAGGATACGTATGCCAATGCATTTAGACTCGGGATAAGCATTACACTGTTGCGTTAGCAGATATATAAACAAGAGCACCGCCTTGCGGGTGCTGACGCTCATCTGATTTTTTTGTATAATAGAAAAATTGTCCTACCCAGGATTTTCTAAGTCCAAAAAGGGCCATAATTCTTGCGAAAAGCAGGATGGAGTTATGTTTCTTGATGTATGATGGTGAACAACAGTTGTAAGTTTCAAAGCAATAGCTTTGATAGTTTAGGAGAAAAGTTTACCTAAACATAAAACTTAACCAATAAGTTCAAAAGGGGCAATAATTCTTGCAAAAAGCAGGACAACGTTATGTTTCTTGCTGTACAGGGTCAGTTTATGATGATGAACAAGTGTTGCAAGTTTCAAAGCAATAGCTTTGATAGTTTAGGAGAAAAGTTGACCTAAACATAAAACTTAACCAAGAAATCTGATATTTTCTAAGTCCAAAAGGGGCCATAATTCTTGCAAAAAGCAGTATGGAGTTATGTACAGGGTCAGCTATTGATGGTGAACAAGTGTTGCAAGTTTCAAATCAATAAGTATGATAGATTAGGAGAAAAGCTGACCTAAACATAAAACTTAACCAGGCAACGCCGACGCTGACGCTGATCAAGTGATGACAATAACTCATCATTTTTTTTTTCAAAAAATCAGATGAGCTAATAAACCAAATAAAATTGATGACAAAAGCTATTTCATTATGATCATTTAATACAATCAATACACATGCATGAAATTATGAATAACAATCTAAACATTTTAATACATCTACATTTAAGTCAAATGTTTCGGCTCTGAAATCCAATCAGTTACCTTAAACGATACTTAGAAGACCAAGAGAACACATAACCCTAATTTATGACTTATAAATAAGTTATTGTCGGATTAACAGTATTTATTTGAGGTAATGCTGCCTACTAATCTGTCAAGCAAAAACGATTTTTGTATCAATTTAAAGGTTATTCATAATCACCATCGGTTTGTCCTTTTAGGCTTTTGGATATTAATGCAACATACAAGAGAGGCTCCATTTCCAGTAAGAATGAGGCTTATCTCTCTTTAAAATCCTAAATATATCATGTATTTAAAAAGGAACTAATAAACGTTTAACAGTCGAAAAATAATTTCTCTCAAAAATTTTTAAAAATGAGTACTCCGAAAGTAACTTGTGAAACGGCATAAGATTTTTGCAAGATATTCTAATGAATATCCAACACATTGTGCATAAGGTAGTAAACCGTTGCAACGCTTTTGAAATAATTCAGAAACTTTAGATTCTACTGTCATTTTCACCCACTTTATCATTTTCAGTGCCATATATACATTATTTGCCAAACATGGTGAAAATGAAAATGTTCAAACATTTCACCCACCATTTGGGTGAGTAACTTTTTGAGAGAAATTCTAACAATGCATGTTGTTTTGCAGAATTCGAAAAGTTCTTTGTGAATTATGTACAATATAGTAATTACAAATAGCATGACATTAACATGATTTACCATAACAACAAACAGTGACAATATAGCTCTAATCAGCGTCTTTCAAATTATCAATTTTGAATTCATAAATGTTGTAAAGGAAACTCCAAAATACACAGACGACTGTCGTTGCAAATAAAATTCACTTCTTTCACCAAAAATTGAGAAAATATCGACACTGATTAATTTATGAATCTAACTACCAAAGCATATTACAAAACAAACCTTGAGGGTGATGACACCTTATTCCGCTCGCCTAACCTATACCTTTGAACCTTGCTTTACACAAGTTCATAGAACAATTGCTAAAACGGCTCATGGTTGAGAAAGACGTTTTAATACAAGCTTATAGCTTACTTCTCAATTATACTACATTTATATATGTCTGTATGTACTGAATATTTGAAAAAGAATATTATTTCAATCAAAGAATTCATAATGAAGTCTTTTTGCATTTTTTTTTCTTTTTAAAAGCTTGGCAAACCATAAAAGGAATTTACTAGAACTGTTTGAAATTTTTTGTGAAAACATGCACTTAAATAGTACAGCCCACGTTTAGTGAAGTTTCATAAAGTGGACCATTATGGCAGGTTGTTTTTATGTGTGTTTTTTTTTATTTCTTTCTTATCTTCGCCGACTCCAAAATGTTTTAAGCGAAACCATTCGAATAAAACACGACACAGATCAATCCAAGAATGCGGCAGAAACAAATAAGCGGATCCATGCAGTAGTTCACAAGAAGTTTATCAAAAGTCTTCTGTTGTCGGGCTCAGGTGACCCCTAAACTTGAGAAATATCAGACAACAGATACCGACCAAGTTTGAAGAGGATCAATCAATAAAATAAAAGAAGTTGATTAAAGGTTCTTCCATTTTTAGCTTTGGTTGACCCTAAAATGTGTTAATCAAAACTGTTCGAACTATTCTGAGAAAAACTCGTAATAGACGCTCCAACCAAATTTAATGATTATCCTTCAAGTTGATCACTATAATAAATTACTTCAAAGTTTTATTTTTAGTTTAGATTCGGCTGCCCTTAAAATGGATTAAGTGAACCACTTGAACAAACCCGAGAAATGTTTATCTCAAGGATGCTAGAGATCAAGATTGATAAATGATGGGTTATCAACCTGTGCTAATAACTCACACTAAACTTTTGGTGCAGGCGGTCTTAAAATCAAATCAAGTTACATCTCAGTCTATTAATTCTAGGAAGAGAAAGTTTGCTTTTGGTCAAAATAAGCTTTAATAATCAAAATAGCTGATCATTCAGTAAAATTTTAAAGGACACATTTGAAATAACGCATGTATTGATAAGTGAGTCATGAAACTTATATATTGCGTATTTTCGGTGAATTATTGAATTATCAAAGTTTGAATATATCTGGCAATGTCATGAAAATTACCAAATGTTTGTCATTTGTTCTTAACTCTACAAGATGAGCAAGGTCTTCTTTAAACCATTGAAAAGGCATGAAATAATAAGTGCTGTCTTATGACAATGCACTCAACATCTTGAAGTCTTTCCATATACACTTGCTTATATACAAAGTTTGAACAAAATTTTCTAATGTAAATAAAGGGCATAATTTTGCAAAAATGTAAACCAAAATGATTAAACCTGCCATGTGAAGTCATCTCATAAGGTCAAAGATATAAGATAAGATAATACGAAACTTAAAACATTTGGTCAAGCAGCTCCTGTGAAATATGCTTAAGTGCAAAACTTTCACGAAATGTCGATGTTAAAATAGGGCAAAATTTTGACAAAATGAAATCTAGCGTTATATAACTTACTCCTTTTGGTCACATTTTGATGCTCAAGACATGTGTTAAGTTATAAAATATTTTGCTTAACAGTTTTTGCGAAACCTGCATCAATGCAACACTTTTATCAAATTTTTTAAGTAAAGAAGTGCATAATTTTGACAAAATAAAAGCTAGCGTTATGAAACTTTTCCTGTAAGGTCATCCAAAGATGTCAAAGAGATGTCAGAAGTTTAAAAGAATTTGGGTATGTAGTTTTAGAAAATACTGCTTACAAGATGTCTGTGACCAGAAAGCGAGGAAACGGTGATAACAGAAGCTCTACAACAGATCTTACATTTTCAAGCCACCTATGATAATATTTAATATGATCTTCATCTGATTACAAGACAGACCTACACTTTCAACAAACAACCCTCAATATCAGCAAAGTTCATATAATCAATATAATGATAAGGAATTTAAACACTATCATCATAACGATTATGAACAATATCAGCACACTGAATATGGATAATATCATCATAATAAATTTAAACCATATCAACATAATGAATATATAGAACAATATCACCAAAAATGAACAATATTAGCACAATGAATATAATGACTATGCTTCCATAATGACTATGACATTATCATCATAATGACTATGACAATATCATCATAATAAATATGATTCCATAATGACTATGACATTATCATCATAATGACTATGAACAATATCATCATAATGACTATGCTTCCATAATGACTATGACATTATCATCATAATGACTATGCTTCCATAATGACTATGACATTATCATCATAATGACTATGCTTCCATAATGACTATGACATTATCATCATAATGACTATGACAATATCATCATAATAAATATGCTTCCATAATGACTATGACATTATCATCATAATGACTATGAACATTATCATCATAATGACTATGCTTCCATAATGACTATGACATTATCATCATAATGACTATGCTTCCATAATGACTATGACATTATCATCATAAAGACTATGAACAATATCATCATAATGACTATGATAATATCATCATAATGACTTTGACATTATCATCATAATGACTATGACATTATCATTATAATGACTATGACATTATCATCATAATGACTATGCTTCCATAATGACTATGACATTATCATCATAATGACTATGCTTCCATAATGACTATGACATTATCATCATAATGACTATGATTCCATAATGACTATGACATTATCATCATAATGACTATGACATTATCATCATAATGACTATGACAATATTGTCATAATGACTATGACATTATCATCATAGCGAGTATAAAATATAACCATACTACTGACTGAAGCAATTTAACACTGATAAATTAAAACAGACATGGTGAATTTAAACAATATAATCATACTATTAACTGAAGCAATTAAACTATGGTACATTAAAACAGTAAAAGTATGCTTAAGCCTAATTCATAAAGGGTTTTATGTAACACTATCAAAATTACTTGTCATATAGCAAATTTCCAGGATCTGGTTTGGATAGAAGACCCCAAGGTGCCCCTCCGGAAATACTTTAAGCTTGGGTGGACACTTGGATATGCAAACTGGATGGCTTCCTCACAAGAATAAATTTTACAGCCAAAGCTCGCTTTTGACTTACATTGATGAGCAGCAAGTGATTCAAGGTCAGGGATCTTAACCTTTTATGCATACACTGCTATCAGTAACATAAAATAACACACTTTGTGTACTTAGAGTTTCTAATTATATTTAAAAGAGTCATATATCTATTTCTTGGTTTAGCTGCAATAAATTTACTAATGATGCCTGGCAAACAATATCAAAGTTGTAATTCTGAATGAATTAAGGATACAATCCCTACAGTTTTTTTAGGAAGGTTTTCTGGGAGATTGTGAAACATTAAAAAATTATCATAATGTTCATGACACTCAGAATTAGACTTTTTGTGTCTTATTTCATTAACGTTGCTTCCGATGACAATGACCTATCAAGTGTTTATTAAAATGAAAGACAGTAGCAAAATGAACTTTTTTTTAAATATCCAAACGTATCATCAGCAATGATTATATGTAAATATTAATCACAAAATAACTATATGATGGTTCTTACATCAATGTACATAATCATCAATAACAATATGGTATCTTAAACATCTGGTTCTTGTACATATTCATAAACAATTCATTATATGGGCGGTCATAAATATATACATATTCGTCATCAGTTATCTACATGATGGTTCATAAATCTATATGTACATATTCATTATCAGTTAACTACATTCTGGTTTATAAATCTATGTACATATTCATCATCAATTAACTACATGGCGGTTCAAAGATTTAGTAGGGTTATTAAAGCAGTAGCTAGATCTGGAACGCTGTATTTGGCATGAGCAGAGTATGATCAATGTAAGCAAAGTCCACGAGAGCAGAATAAAAATTCCCAGATTAGATAGTAACCCTTTAATTATATACCTCCTCCTTTTTGTTTGTTGTTGTTTTTTTTTTATTTTTTACGAACCAAATCTCCATTGTTTATCGATGTTAAAATGCACTGAGTGAAACTTTTGTGTTTGATATTTATAGAACTGTGTAGATCATACATATTAAATAAAAATAGTCTGGCAACATACAATACAAAAGATGCAATACGGATTTTTTCTGCCTGTTCATATTTACTTGTGAAATACAAGCAGTATTTTCACCAGAATTTTTATAAAGTATATAATAACCATCATTTAACTACATGGTTGTTCAGAAATCTATGTACATATATTCATCATCAATTTTCTACATTCTGGTCCATATTCATCATCAATTTACTACATTCTGGTTCATAGATCTATGTAATTATTCATATTCAATTTACTACATTCCGGTTCATATATCTATGTAATTTTTCATAATCAATTTACTACATTCTGGTTCATAAATCTATGTAATTTTTCATAATCAATTTACTACATTCTGGTTCATAAATCTGGGCACATTTTCATTATCAATTTACTACATTCTGGTTCATAAATCTATGTAATTTTTCATAATCAATTTACTACATTCTGGTTCATAAATCTATGTAATTTTTCATAATCAATTTACTACATTCTGGTTCATAAATCTGTGCACATGTTCATAATCAATTTACTACATTCTGGTTCATAAATCTGTGCACATTTTCATAATCAATTTACTGCATTCTGGTTCATATATCTATGCACATTTTCATAATCAATTTACTACATTCTTGTTCATAAATCTATATACATATTCATCATCAATATCTACACGATACCTTTGGTTCATTGGTTCATACATCTATGTAATTATTCATCACAAACTAACAATATGATGTTACATAAATATATGTACATAGTCATAATCAAATAAATATATGGTGGATAATACATTTATGTAAAAAAGTACAATATAGAAATGTTTGATTGTATTAATCAGATGTAACACTGTAAACATTAAAACAAACTATTCAATTAGTTTCATTTCTTTGAAATGTTGCCTTAAAACACTTTGCTAAATTTGCAAATGCATTTCATAATTGATTCAAGCATAGATTTCTATTAATTCAAGCCAAACAAAATATATGAAGGTGAACAAATTTTCCTCAAACCATTGAAAAACTGGCTTCAACAATAAAAATGGCATCGTGTTTCAACTTGATTCATATAACAAAATTTAATGATACATTTCAATATTTTTAAATCTACTCACCTGGACAGACAATTGATAAAAAGACCATTTCAAAACTAATAAAGTAATCATTACAAGTTTTTGCTGAAAATATGAAAAATGAAAAAACACAACTAATGATGATAACATTCAACAATATATGTGAATAATTTAAAATTCTTTAGTATCATATCCTTATATTCAAATTCTTAAAAAAAAAGAAGCACCAACACGTCTTGACAATTTTATTTTCAAGAAAAAATGCCTGACACTGTCCATAATTAGTTATTTTAATTGAATATGTGTAATGGTTTTACCGTTAATAATCTTTCCTTTCTCGGAGTAGGAAAATAATACTGTGTCAGATACAAACAACAATGAAAAAGTCTGAATATTGTTTAATGTAAATAGTCACATAATTAATACATAATAAAATAAAGGTAAGAGTTGTTCCCTCCTTTTTTTAGCAGATATAACTGTAACAAAACTAAACACACATGCTATAAAACAATATTTTACACAAGTTCACATACTGTACAATTTTCTAGCGTATATTAAACATTCTAATAATTTAATTTAAAACATTTTCCATCATCGTCAATTTTACTTAAATATATAGCGGATGCATCTACCTTCTATTTCTGCAGTAGCCTATTATAAAAGTATCAGGCAAATCAGAACACATACATATCTGAACCATCAAAAGAAGCCAATGGTCAACTATCTGCTATTACAACAAATTTTAAACATATATACACACTGTACAACATTATAACTAATTTATATATTTAAGCCTTTTTCATCATTGTCACTTTTACTGAAATACATTATATACAAATACAAACACTTCTATTTCTGCAGTTGCTTTCTACAAACCTATACAATGAGCTTCTGTCTGGCAAAATAGAGCAAATATAAAATGAAACTCATAAAACTCTAAAATATTTTGAACTCACTTCTTGAAAAAAGTGTGAAACACCATTTAAACAGAAAATAACTAATCAAGTATTATTATAATCAAATTTTTTTATCTCAAAGTAAACGGTCGATCCCTTAGAATTCGTGATACAGAGTTTACACTCTATTACAAAATTCCCTACATTCAGAACGGTTGGTATCTTCTAAAATCTTACAACATCTTTTCAGCATATACATATATTTCATAATATTGAGAATGTCTTAGAACACCAATAGACACCAATAAACGATGTACATTATAATGGTTGAAACATATTCAGAATATATCGTTACTGTGTCATCAATTTTGATGTGATTTTAATCACCATGCGACCCCTCTTATTTCAATTTAAATGACTCTGTACTAAGTATTGAGATTACTCATACCATTCTTATACAAAATTATCACTTCCCAAGTTTAACAGTCAGTGGAATTGTAAACAAGATATTAAGCCTTCATCGTTAGGGCAGTTAGATGACATTCTCAGATAAAATAACTCTGTACAGTTTCTTAACATTCAATATCATCAGTTATATGGACATGTTTATAAAATAAATTGATCTTAAGGAGTTTGTGTCTGACTAGCTTTGCCTTCTTTTCTGCTTAACAAGCCTCCAGCATCTTGTGAAACACTTAACTTTCGCAGTTAATTTTTAGTCTGCAATACTAAGTGTAAATTTAATCTTGATCTTGTACATAGATCTTATTTGACACGTCAATGTGGAGAGCAGTTTCTGGATTTTAAGTATACTAAAAATTGTTTCAAGGATTAACTGACTTTGCCAACTCTGTCACTAGTCAAAATGGCTGAAACAATATTTTCTGCATCTAATTCATTCTTTATCTGTAGCGGGTCCTAAGGAGAGTGGTGTCTGTATAGGTGTCGGGTACTGGCAAGCGTCCTGTTCTGTGTTACTGTTAGATTATCAAAAACAGTTTATTTTTTATACCTTCTTCTAAACTTTATATTTTGCTGCACTTTTTTTACAGATTCAATTCTAAGTTTACAAACTGAATGAGCCCAATTTACATATTCAGTCTTAATTTGCCTGTCCATTCCAGATGTAAGACTGTCTTTATTCTATTCTATTTTATTTTGTATGGTTTAACGTAGCACCGACACAATTACAGGTCATATGGCAACTTTTCAGCTTTGATGGTGAAGGAAGGCCCAAGGTGTTTCTCCATGCGTTATTTCATCACAAGCGGGCACCTGGGTAGAACCACCGACCTTCCGTTAGCCAGCTGGATGGTTTCCTAACATGAAGAATTCAACACCCCGAGTGAGGCTCGAACCCAGATTGATGAGGGGCGAGTAATTTGAAGATCATCTTTACAGTCTTTTTTTTTTTCAGGGGAAAGCTGCTTATTTGAGCTAAATAAACTTACTCTGCGTCTGTTTTTATGCAAAAAGATATACATCATTGCTTTTACAGTTATCAGTTACCTTAACGGAAACTTTCATGTTTTCTAAGCCAATTATCTTTCTCAAAACCATATTGTCTGTTTCTAACTTCTCTTAAAACTTCTACCTTATTTCTAACTGTACGTCCTTCATGATTTTTAATCATGCCAAGATAGAAATATTTGACATTATTATCTATTACTTTCCTGTAGAATGGTCCACCTTCAATCTCTGAATCAATCTTCAACAGCTCAGGATATGTATTATAATATGTTGCTAAAATCCGACAGACAGATTCATCTGGGAAATCAATCACTTCAATCAAATAATGATTAAATTCATCACGTCTGTATATACCCTCCTTTCCCCACAAAGAATTCATTCTAAATGTATCCTCTCCATATTTTTCCTTTCTCTTAGATTCATTTTTGACATTTTCCAATCTATCTGCCATGTAACAATATACATCTGCATGATTCAATGGGTGTACATAACGTGTACCTATTCTTTCAAAGCTGTCATTATATAACTCATTTCTCAAGTTAGCTACAGAAGGACCATTGATTTTATGTAACACTGGCTCAAGGTTGCCACTTCTGCCTTTTCTATAACTCCTTTCATCAGGCGATTTCATCAATACATCAAATTCTTTGTAATAACACGTCATGTCTGAGGCAGCACTGTCTTCCGGCAGTAAGTCCTTGTAGTCCTTCGGGAGCCAGTGTCGAACATAAACATTGCCTTTGTTTAAAGATGATCCAGGATGCTTAATGTAATATGAAATGTCTGTCCAATTTTGCCTTGTTCTTACTATCACTTTCCTGTGTATTCTGTGTAATGCATGATCTTGAAGTGCCCGTTCCAGCTCCTCTACAAATAATGATGAACATTTGGGATTAACCAGTGATAAAAGTTTTTTATAAACAGTCTGTAGTTCCATTTCTTTAAGGAAAAATTGCTTCCGATAAAACTTTAAGATGCCCTGAACAAACATTGTCATATCTATGTTGCCAAAATCCATATGTTTGCTCATTTCTTCATACAGACGAAATATTTCTTCACCATTTTGTCCAAAATTACATCTTGACAAAATCTCTGCTATATGTTTTGTGAAATGATCTGGACAAGGTCTGTTAATTTCCTTTCTACAGTCAGACAGCTCTGCTTGAATGTTTATGTGAATGTTTCTTAACTCCTCATAGATATCGGTGGCTCCTTCTACCAAAAGCCAGTGCTGCAAAACTGGGTTGTCAGGTTGTGCCATTTTACAGGCAACTAAACCTAGGGCTATCCCAAGCATGCCATTCGAATTACCTTCATTCTTATCTCTGTTAAACAATATCTCATGATTGGTCAACCAACTTGCCAATAATGTTTTGTTGTTGTGTTCTTCTCTGTAAAACTCAACTTTGTTGCTAACCTGTACTCCTTTCGAATTTTGTATCTTCACTAAATGGCAATGTTTTCCATTTTCAACATACCATGGCCCGCCTTTCTTGCATGGGTCATATAAACAGAGTTGAGGATACACCCTTTTGGTCACTAGTATTCTACAAATACAAGCATCGCCATTTTCTACTATTTCAACAAAATAGTAATGAAAGATGTTTTCACCTTTTCTGTCAAAAATTCCTCCATGGTCATCTAATCTTTTCAATGCAAATATGACATTTCCATCATGATCAGACAAGTGTCCCTCTTTCATTCTATCACGTGATCCAGGACGATAATGCATCAACTTAACATCTGCTAATGGATGTCTGCGTACTTCAGATACTAAAGACTCGACAGACACAACAGATGGGGTGAGTTGTCCTCCCTCAAAAATTTCATACGCATTCACAAGAGATGTAGAGTGAGTAAGTGTGTCAAATTCTTGATAATCTTCTTCATTCCCAAGCTTTGTACAGTCACCTGGAAGCCAGAAATGGATGACGTTTTCATTTGTAAGTCTTTGAGAGCATTTAAGACTGAAACTACTGAAATGATTCTGTCCTGCTGGCATCCCAGTAACTTCCTTATAGTCAGGACTATGTCCATTGTATGTGTGAAAAAGGTTCTCCTGTATTATCCTTACAAGTGTTTCTAGGAAAACTGGTATGTGTCGAGGAAAGACACACCTAAGTAACTGTTTCCACTGTATATCATTATTCACTTTAAAAAAAGAGAGCTCAACATTGTGAAAGATAAGAAATTCAATAAATTTCTTGATATCAAAGACATTCATATCTATCTGTGGTTTCAGCCATTCATATACCTTTATACCGAAACGGTTATCTTTATCTGACTGATGCTTCAACCAGTTGAATTCCACAGCATCAGGTCCGTCATATTTTCCTTCCTTGATCATCTCTGTATACATATTTATGATTGGTATTACCTCGTAATTCAGAATGTCAAGTATGTCTTCCTCCCCATTATTAAGGAAACGCCATTGTTGTAAAACAAAATTGCTTTTATATTTCATCTTGTAGGTCAGTAAGCCCAAGGCTAATTTTAACCTATCTCTGCGATCATGCTTTGAAGCAGCAACTCCTCTTTTTAAAGGATAATCCTGATCACAAGGCTTATAAGAAATGTCATGATTTACCAACCACATCCGTTTAAAGGATTCTCCTTCTTCCCTCATAAATGCTAATTCATTATTTCGTTCCTGTTCTGATGTAATTTGTATTTTTGTCAAGTGAAAATGCTTACCATTTTCGTCGATGTACCAAGGTCCACCTTTTGTATATGGGTCATACTTTGATAACTCAGGATATTTCTTCTCTGTTATCAAAATTTTACAAACAGATTTGTATTTGTAATCTACTATCTCAATAAAATAAAAATTAAAATCACCCGGTTCTCTAATAATTCCCCCAAGACCATGAAGAGTTTTCATAGAAAATACAACATTTCCGTATTTTTGAATTTTTGGTTCTGATGTTCTAAGATTTTCTCCCTTATAAGGAGCATACCATAAAACCTCAGTTCCAACCATTGGATGACATGTTTTAAACTCTATTTTCTTTTTTTTACCATTCTCATGTCTGAAAAATATTGAAGCTGGATTTATTATTGACGTGCTTGTGACAACTTGTGGCTTTAATTCGCCATTTTCAAATATCATTTCAGCATTAGAAATGGAGGTAGCATGAATCAAAGTGTCAAAGGGTTCATAATAATCTTTTTCCTTTCCTAATGATGTGTGTTGTTTCGGAAGCCAATACCGTTCTATACGTTCATGACCAGACCAGTTTCTCTCAGGAGGTTTTGACAGGTAACTAAATGCTGTCCAATCATCCATCTAGATAATAAAAACAAACATATATATAATAAGAACACAATATTTATTTTCAAATTCAATATATTCATCCAAGTCTAGCTATAGGGATTTAAATATGAAAAGATTATACCACATTATCATGACCTATATGCAGGCGTGAAAAAGTGCTAAATTTATAAAGTTCCTGATAAAACAAGAATGGTAGTGTTCCAAAAGTCCCCTTATTAATGACATGTTTTGCTCTGTATTGTCTACATGGGAACATACATTCAAGATTACACATGCTGCTAATAAATGTTAATGGAAGAAATGAAAGAAGTTTAATTAAATTCTACCAAATGGTTAATTTGTTATGTACAAATATGTGGGTTTTTAAACACTGAAAGGGCATTAACTCTGAAGTTATCAAAGAGATCCTGACAAAGTTGTGTGTGCACTGCCACATTATGGTGATCTAAATTCATTTAAGGTCACTATGTCAAGATCAAGGTCAACTCATGTCAAGGTTAATCTTGCCACTCAAAACTATATATCTGGTCCAAATTTGAATGATGTAGGATATGGACATGAAGTTTTGTTTATATTTTCTGGTCCTTCGGGATCACTGATTTCAACTCATTTAGATTTGAAGATTGAATACTGCTTAAGCCGGTGCTAGGGGGCGTGGGCAGTGTTTCATTTTCCATTACTGCCCATGAACAGACTCAATCAAACCGAGTCTGCAATTTTCACTGTTTGCCTTGTTTTCGATGCTTCCGAGGGATCTAATTTCCAGATTTTATTTCCCTATATAAGTCTATATGAACCATGTGACCCACGGGGTGGGGCCATATTTGACTCTAGAGGGATAATTTGAACAAAGTAGGTAGAGAACCACTAGATGATGCTACATAACAAATATCAAAGACCTAGTATTTGTGGTTTGGACAAGAAGATTTTCAAAGATTTTCCCTTTATATGTCTTTGTAAACCATGTGACTCCCAGGGGAATAAATTGAACAATCTTAGTAGAGGACCACTAGATGATGTCATATACAAACTAGAGATGCTTTTGAGAAATGACTAGTTTCTCTGGATGGACTAGACAAATGGATCCAATCAATAATTCAAGGGCCATAATTCAAAAATGCCTAAGCGGATTTGGCTAGTTATCGAACTTGGCTGAGGTCGTATAGTCAAACACATTTTTGTTCAAATTTGGTGAAGATCCGATGAGAAATGTTCGACTTAGAGTGCGGACAAGCTTTGTGACAGCACTGCCCAGTGAAAAATGACTAGTTTTTCTGGATGGTCTAGACGAATGGATCCATTTTTGGTAATTCAAGGGCAATAATTCCGAAGTGCCTCGGCAGATTTGGCGAGTTATAGAACTTGGCCGAACACTTATTGGCAGACACATTTTGTTGTGTTGAAGTTTGGTGAAGATCGGATGAGAAATGTTTGACTTAGAGTGCGGACAAGCTTTGTACCAGACAGACAAACAGACACATACACACACAGACTGGAGTACTTCAATATGTCTCCCACACCACTATGTGGTGGGAAACATAAATATCAAAGCCCTAGGCCCTGTGGTTTTGGACAAGAGGTTTTTTAAAGTTTTTTTCCTATATAAGGCTATATAAACAATGTGACTCCCAGGGTGGGGCCATATTTGACCCCAGGGAAATAATCTGAACAATCTTGTTAGAGGACCACTAGATTTTGCTACATACCAAATATCAAAGCCCTAGGCCCTGTGGTTTTGGACTAGATCAGAAACCGTTTAACTGTTCCTGACCAATGTGACCTTGACCTTTGACCTAATGACCGCAAAATCAATAAGGGTCATTTGCTGGTCATGACCAACCTCCCTATTAATTTTCCTGACACTAAGCCTAAGTGTTCTTGAGTTACCATCCGGAAACCGTTTAACTGTTCAGGGTCACTTTGACCTTTACCTTTGACATACTGACCTCAAAATCAATAGGGGTCATCTGCTGGTCATGACAAACCTTCCTATCAACTTTCATGATCCTAAGCCCAAGTGGTATTGAGTTATCATCCGGAAACTGTTTAACTATTCAGGGTCACTGTGACTCTGACCTTTGACATACAGATCTCAGAATTAATAGGGGTCATCTACTGGTGATGACCAACCTTCCTATTAACTTTCATGATCCTAGGCCCAAGCGTTCTTGAGTTATCATCCGGAAACAGATTGGTCTACATTCCGACCGACTGATCAACCTACCGACAACTGCAAAACAATATACCCCCTTCGAAGGGGGCATAATAAAAGTGGTACTGCCCAAATTGAATTATGAATTATGAATTTAGAAATTTGGCATGGTAAAGGTTAAACCTGCTAATATTCATTTCATAGCTATGAAAAATAACAATAGAATATTATGGTCTGTGTTAATTCCTTGGACATAGCTCTTTTCTTCGAATAATTGTCTTATTAGAACTGACTGGTATTCTTTAATATGTCTATCCAAATTTTTTAGGAAAAGGATCAAATCATGATACGAAATTATTATTTGTATCATGATTATTCCGATTTTATTTGAAGCAAAAAATTAAAAAGTCTAGTACAGTGAAACAACGCTCGCTCGAGGTCGCAACGGGATGAGCAAAATGCTCGAGTTATCCATGGTTTCGAACGACCCAAACATTGACCAACATACGAAGAAAATTGAAATTTGTTTTACTAATTGTCATCGGGACCATTTGCAGAGACAGTTTCAAAACAAAAACGTATTACAAACGTTATCTATGATAGACGTTTCAAAATGTAATTTCTAAATGGCACATGTGTAGAAACAACTAAAACTTTTTAGTTTTATTTATCAACAAGTGCATATAAAAATTATCGTCTCAATTTTATGAAAAGACTATATTATTACCTTCATTTGCATGCAAATAACTGCTGATTAATATACTAAGATTTCATAAATATCTTCTCAATTCCGCAATTCTCACGGCGTGTGAAAAATTTTAATTACTAGTAACCGATACATTCTGACCGCCGAAGGTGTGAAAAATTTTGACACCTCTGTTCGAGTTTGCCAGAAGCAACAAAGAGTAAATTAATACACAGGGACCAGATGTCATGCTCGAGCGATCGAGTTATCGATGCTCGACCCAGCCATGGTAATTTCACATAGAAAATAGAAGGAAATTGACCGGGACCACATGAATTGCTCGAGCGAGCCCGGGTGCTCGAGTCATCGATGCTCGAGCGAGCGGTGTTTCACTGTATTCAGTTTTTTTATCTGATTTAATTCATTTGTGATAAAACTGAGGGCTGAACCTACATTTACATGACAATCATTGAAACTAAAACATTTAGCTGCACATTATGTCCAGATTTGTGCATTTTATACTACAACAAAAGCTATCCATAAGACAGCCAATGCTCGACTATTCGAATTATTGTCCCAGAAGTAGGAAAATATTTCCCTAAATGATACAATATCTATAGAGTTTCAATCCAGTATCTTCATTAGTTTTGGAGATAGTAACTTGTTTGCAAAACTTAACCAGAAAATTTAGGTTCAAAAGTGGACATAATTTGACCAAAATGCATGTCAGAATTATGGGACTTGATGCAATCAACCAGTTTTATAACCCCAAAGGCACAATGTTGTGAAGTTTCGAATTAATATCTGCATTTGTTCTGCAGATAGAAACTTGCATCCAAAACTTCAACCAGAAAGTCCAAAAGGGGGCATAATTCGCTCAAAATACATGTCAGAGTTATGGGACTTGACCCCTGTGAGGTTGATAATTGATCTAGAACACGAAAAACTGAGTTTTAAATCTATATGCCTTCCAGTTTTATTTGTAGGTACTTGCGTGCAAAACTTTAACCAGGATTTTCTAAGTTCAAAAGGGGGCATAATTTGGCCAAAATGCAGGTTGATCAGAGGTATGGGATTTGATGCTATCAACTAGTTTTATAACTCCGAAGTTTCAATTCAATATCTGCGTTAGTTTTTGAGATAGTAACTTGCATGTAAAACTTTAGCCAGGATTTTCTAAGTCCAAAAGGGGGCACAATTTGCATAAAATACATGACAGAGTTATGGTTTTAACCCAGTGAAGTTTGGTAACTTTTCTAGGAAAAAAAACAAGAGGGCCATGAAGGCCCTGTATCGCTCACCTGACCTATTGACCTAAAGATCATTAAGATTAACATTCTGACCAAGTTTCGTAAAGATATTGTCATAAATGTGATATCTAAAGTGTTAACTAGCTTTCCCTTTGATTTGACCCGTTGCCCTAGTTCTTGACTCCACATGACCCAGATTCGAACCTGACCTAAAGATCATCCAGATTAACATTCTTACCAAGATT
>NW_026461005.1:0-65091 GCF_021730395.1 Mercenaria mercenaria | reverse complement strand
AGTAACTAGAGAACCACTTGACCCAGAATGATGAAACTTCATAGGATGATTGTACATGCAAAGTTAATGACCCCTATTGATTTTGGGGTCACTCCATTAAAGGTCAAGGTCACAGGGGCCTGAACATTGAAAACCATTTCCGGTCAGTAACTTGAGAACCACTTGACCCAGAATGTTGAAACTTAATAGGATGATTGCTCATGCAGAGTAGATGACCCCTAACAATTTTGGGGTCACTCTGTGAAAGGTCAAGGTCATAGGGGCCTGAACATTGAAAACCATTTCCGGTCAGTAACTTGAGAACCACTTGACCCAGAATGATGCAACTTCATAGGATGATTGGTCATGCAGAGTAGATGACCCCTAACGATTTTAGGGTGACTCTGTTAAAGGTCAAGGCCACAGGGGCCTGAACATCGAAAACCATTTCCAATCAATAACTTGAGAACCTCTCGACCCAGAATGTTGAAACTTCATAGGATGATTGTTCATGCAGAGTAAATGACCCCTATTGTTTTTGGGGTCACTCCGTTAAAGGTCAAGGTCACAGAGGCCTGAACATTGATAACCAGTTCCGATCAATAACTTGAGAACCACTTGACCCAGAATGTTGAAACTTCATAGGATGATTGAACATGCAGAGTAGATGACCCCTATTGATTTTGGGGTCAGTCTATTAAAGGTCAAGGTCACAGTGGCCTGTTCATGTAAAATCATTTTTTGGAAATAACTTGAGAACCACTTGACCTACAATGTTGAAACATAATAGGATGATTGGACATGCAGAGTAGATGACCCCTACTTATTTTGAGGTCACTTGATCAAAGGTCAAGGTCACAGGAGCCTGAACAGTGACTTGAGAACCACTAGGCCAAGAGTGTTGAAATTTAGTGGGATAACTGGACATGCCAAGTAGATGATCCCTATTGCAGCCAACCATCAGTGTCTCTTTGACTTTCGCTCCTGACCCCTATTAACTTCTTGCCTATAGGACTTTGCATTGGGGGAGACATGCGCTTTTTTACAAAAGCATTTTCTAGTTATTTTTGAACTTAGAAATTTGTTCTGTTTTGATACAAGTCCACGTTTTGTCAAAACTGTTTGACATACAGCATTTAAACTTTGAACACTTGTTTATCATCATGATTTCCATCTGTAGACAAGAGTAACTCTGACAACTATTTTGGCTGAATTATGGCCCATTTTGGACTTTGAAATTGGTTCATACATTGCTATTTAGTGCAAGACTTATCGAAATCCACAAATACAGAAACATTGTTTGTCTAATCTGTTTTTAGCTCACCTGTCACATAGTGACAAGGTGAGCTTTTGTGATCACCCTTCGTCCGTTGTCAGTCTGTCTGTCCGTGCGTCAACAATTTCTTGTCTGCACGATAGTGGTTTCATTTATGATTTTATTTTAACCAAACTTGCACACAAATTGTATCACCATAAGATCTCGGTTCCTTTCTTGAACTGGCCAGATCCCATTATGGGTTCCAGAGTTATGGCCCCTGAAAGGGCCAAAATAAGCTATTTTGACCTTGTCTGCACAATCGCAGCTTCATTTATGATTTTATTTTAACCAAACTTGCACACAACTTGTATCACCATAAGATCTTGGTTCCTTTCTTCAACTGGCGAAATTCCATTATGGGTTCCAGAGTTATGGGCTTATGGCCCCTGAAAGGGCCAGAATTAGCTATTTTGACCTTGTCTGCACAATAGCAGCTTCATTTATGATTTGAATTTAATCAAACTTGCACAAAACTTGTGTCACCATAAGATCTCGGTTCCTTTCTTAAACCGGCCAGATCCCTTAATGGTTTCCGGAGTAATGGCCCCTGAAAGGGCCAAAATTAGCTATTTTGACCTTGTCTGCACAATAGCAGCTTCATTTATGATTTGATTTTAACCAAACTTCCACACAACTTGTATTACCACAAGATCTTGGTTCCTTTCTTGAACTGACTAGATTCCATCATGGGTTCCAGAGTTATGGCCCCTTAAAGGTCCAAAATTGGCTATTTTGGCTTTTGCAGCCATATAGATACATCATTTATGGTTTTATTTGATACAAACTTCCAAAATATCTTCAACAACAATAAATCTTGAATTCCATGGCAAATCAGATCCAATCGTAGTTTCCAGAGTTATTTTATATCTGATTACCTCCCCTGATTGTAATCAAAATGGATTTATATCTGTAAGTACTTATAGAACTTATTTGAAATTTCATTATTGTCATTAGTTGGACTGAGCCAATCAGGGTAGATGTTTATGGACTGATTTTATGTCAAATTACCTCCCTTTATTTCAAATTAAAATGGGTATATCTCCGTAACTAATGAAGATACTGATCTGAAATTTCATTTATGTCAACAGATTTATTTGGCAGATCCTTCTTTTGTTCATTTACAATAAAAAAAAAATTTTTATTACTTCCCTTTTACATTACTATAAATAGCTTATTTTTAGTAACTTTTTTATTATTGGCCATAGGGAAAAACCGAGACCACTTTTCTGTGGTACAACATGGATGGTACCTCCAATTTTTAGGTGTATTTTGACATATCTGTACCTTGTAAGAATTTTGTTTTCTTCTTGGTTAAATTTCTTCCCTTTGTTGTTCCTGTCCTTTGGATATTTTTTCCGAGGACCTTCTTGTCCTCAAGTGCAATGATAACAGGTGAGCGATATAGGGCCATCATAGCCTTCTTGTTTTCTTTTGTCAGAATATCTGTGTTAATATTTTGACCCCATTCTTCAATCAATTCTTAGAATAGTCGAGCGCGCTGTCATCAACAGCTCTTGTTTGTTTAAGAAGTTATTTTGTCTTTAAAATACCTTCTTGTTTTAGATAGAAATCTTCAAGTCTGTTTTCTGAAACATTGTTTAGATTTTGGATGAAGATTATTTCATATTAAAAGACATTTTTATCAGCATTCAAGGGTAGACAGTTATATGACAACAAGAAATATTCTCTGGTTGCTAGGCAACAGGAAGAATCATTAAAGTTATAGAATTTTTTTAATGATAGTTCTTTGGTTGATAGTTCTTTCCTTCAGTGCGTATTTTACAACCAAATTTTTAACAGCAAACCTTCATTTTAACATGTAGATGTATTTTAAATTAATGTCAATATGCTAACAATATTCTGTAGAGAATTGAAATTGTAAGTAAAATTTTGAACATGGACCTTCCTGTCAGATGTCAGATCTTCAAAAGTTTAAAGTAGATTGACCTGAATTTTTCAAGACTGTCTGTTTATAAATTTTGTTTACTTTTTCATTTGATCTTTAAATGAATGCAAATGTTTAAGTCAAATTATAAGTCTAAAAACCTAAAAAAAACAACATGGAAATTGTGAAAAATTCCATTGTTGCTAAGCAACAGAAATATTGAGGTCGCTGTTTTGTAACTATATTGTGCTTTATTATCATAGTTTTATTTCATACAGCCGTATTTGCAAAGAAAGCACCTTGTTAAGGGCTTGTAAAACACTGAAGGTTAATCTTACTAGGTGCAGGAAATTTTGTAAAAAGAGCCTGTTTGCAGATGGAATACTTTGCACATTGTCTATGTATTAAATTTTTTTTCTTCAAAACCACTTTATGTATTGCCCAGAAAATTTCATGACTGTTTAGATAGAGAATGTTATTACTCATCTTGAAATTAATTTCATTTGTGACATAATTGCACTTAAATTAATGTCATGTATAGCTTAAAAAGTAAGAGAAATGAAATATTTTCTAGTTTCTAGGCAACAGAAATGAAAGTATATGTCTACTGCACTCCACTTTTTGTCTCAGAATGTTGTTTTGACATTAAGTAAAGAAATTTAACAAAGTAATTTGCTTCTGTATTTTATTTTCTATTTACAAAACTGTATTTAATATACTTACCTGAAGGCAAGAAAAATGCCTCCAAATCCGTGCAGATTGGAACATACCTAAAACTGGTCGTCAACATAAAATTCAATGTAACTACCATTTTTAGCTCACCTGAGCCAAAGGCTCATGGTGAGCTTTTGTGACCGCTCAATGTCCGTCGTCAGTCGTGCGTCATCCGTCCATCATTATTTTCTAAAAAAATCTTCTTGAAAACCACCTGGCAGAATTACACCAAACTTCACTGGAATGATTCTTGGGTGGCCCCCTTTCAAAATTGTTCAAAGAATTGAATTCCATGCAGAACTCTGGTTGCCATGACAACCAAAAGGAATTTTTTTAAAAATCTTCTTCTCAAAAACCAGAAGCCCTAGAGCTTAGATATTTGGTATGAAGCATTGCCTAATGGACTTCTACCAAATTTGTTCAAATCATGACCCCGGGGTCAAAATTGACCCCGCCCAAGGGGTCACTTGATTTTACATAGGAAAATCTTCAAAAAATTTCTAAAAATAAACCAGAAGGCCCAGAGCTTAGATATTTCACATGTAGCATTGCCTAGTGGACCTCTACAAACTTTGTTCAAATCATGACCCCCGGGGTCAAAATTGACCCTGCCCCAGGGGTCACTTGATTTTACATAGGAAAATCTTCAAAAAAATTTCTAGAAATAAACCAGAAGGCCTAGATCTTAGATATTTGACATGTAGCATTGCCTAGTAGACTTCTACAAAATTTGTTCAAATCATGACCCCCCAGGGTCAAATTCACCCCACCCATGGGGTTACTTGATTGTACATAGAAAAATCTTCAAAATTTTCTAGAAATAAACCAGAAGGCCTAGAGCTTAAATATTTGACATGTAGCATTGCCTTGTGGACCTCTACAAAATTTGTTCAAATCATGACCCCCGGGGTCAAAATTGACTCAACCGAGGGGTCACTTGATTTTACATAGGAAAATCTTGAAAAATTTTCTAAAAATAAACCAGAAGGCTTAGATCTTAGATATTTGACATGTAGCATCGCCTAGTAGACTTCTACAAAATTTGTTCAAATAATGACCCCCGGGGTCAAATTGACCCTGCCCCATGGGGTTACTTGACTGTACATAGAAAAATCTTCAAAATTTTCTAAAAATAAACCAGAAGGCCTAGAGCTTAGATATTTCACATGTAGCATTGCCTAGAGGAATTCTACAAAATATGTTCAAATCATGACTCCCCAGGGTCAAATTGTCCCAGACCCAGGGGTTACTTGATTGTACATATTAGGGAAATCTTCATAAATTTGCTTAAAATAAACCAGAAGGCCTACTGGTTGGGAACCATTTTCCGGACACATTTTCATATTTCGGCTCCATTATTCCCTAAAAAATATTTGACATAAATGAAGCCCACACTGCACAAACTTCAGCTCCTTCCACATCCGATGTTGTAATCAGCATCGCGTTGTGAGGTAAAATATGGGTTCCATGGGGCCTCAAATGAGGTCACTAAAATAAGTTATTTTTCCCGTCGGGTAAACCAGTATCCGGACAAATATTTTGACCGTGTTTTGTTGTTAATTTGATATCAAAATAAGTAATTATACTATTTCTACACATTTCTTTATCATTCATCTCTTCAAAATTGCACATGAAACATAACCAGATGTTCAATAGCAGGTACGAAAGCAAACCGAGGTTGACTATAAAAAACTTGAATATACGAATTCTTGACAATTCCAATAGATGTAGAATAAAATTAGTGCAAAAATCGACAGCGCTGCATCTTGCATAACTTTTAGCGTGACATTAAAAGTAGAACATGTTATCAGCAGACAATCATTATGTAGTTTGATTATTTCTTCCCCACTTGATACCTCGGCAAGTGTGAACTACTGCGCATGTGCAAAGCTATCTTCATGCCCCGTTAAGACAGAAAGTTGTTTTGTAAACGCAGGTGAGTTATCATCAAAAACCCAAACATTATACAGCCTTATAAAATAGTGGTTTGTTGTAGACATGAAGAACAAACATCTAAATGATCTAAATGAAACAATTACATGAAAAACAACGAAATAAAGTGGATATTACATGTGTCCAGAAACTGGTCCTGTCCGGAAAATGGTTCCCAACCAGTAGATCTTAGATATTTGATATGTAACATTGCCTAGTAGACTTCTACAAACTTTGTTCAAATCATGACCCCAGGGGTAAAATTGGCCCCGCCTCAGGGGTTACTTGATTGTACATCAGGAAATCTTCCAAAAAATTTCTAAAAATCATTAGTTTGACATTTGAAACATGTAGCTCATATTACTCGGGTGAGCGATCCAGGGTCATCGTGACCCTCTTGTTTGAGATACGAGTCTCAAATTTTTGGGAATTTCTTCAGAGATGTCATAGAATTCAGAAATAAAGAAAAGTCAAAAAACATTTTTTAGTCTGTAAGCCCCATTTTTACATTCAATGACACATATATTTATATAGATTTCAGTAAGACCCACCTATGGGTAATTAAGACAAGACCCAACTGTTGACTGTATATATTTACAGGTGTTGATGAGACTACTGTTGAAGACAGCCACAGTCCAGAATCCCTAGAACATGAGTCTGAGTCTCTCAAGTTTCAGCAAGCCAGTCTGGATAACAAGTGTGCTGATTTGAAGTCTAGGAGTTTCAGCGCAATACCTCTGCAGTCCAAGCCCATTGTTGATGTAGAGATGGAGCCAGTCAGCTCGAGCCATGGATTCAGGCCATCGGATCCGCAAGGTATAAAAGTAGATTATTTACTGATTCCTTTGCACTTTCCATTATTATGCCACAAAGCCATAGGTCGGGACCATATTGAAGTCATTGAGTTTCAGTGCAATACCGCTGCAGTCCAAGCCGTATGATGCTCTAGTCTGTCTTATTCTGTCTGTCTGATGTCAGTCTGTCACACAATTTTTATGACATAAACACTTGATTCATTATAGAATGGAATTTATTCAAACATACTACGACTACTACTACTACTACTACTACTACTACTGCTATTACTATGGCAAATTAGATCTCTTACTGTAGAAAATTTTGTTTTTGTGGAGAAAGTCTGTACATCTCGTTTGAAAAAAAAAGATTTTGGAGTTGAGGACAGCTAATTTCTTCATCATAATTCAGGCTGTATTACAATTTTCAGAGCCGGACAGTAGTGCCTTCAGTGTCCATGAAGGGATGGACATTCACTTTGATGATCATTTGTCAGACTCTATAGGTGAGTTGATGTCTGTAAAAATTCAGTTTCATGGAAGTGTCGGAATATTTTTAGAATCAATTTTGTTTCTCATGAAGTATCTGTCTATATGGAACATGTGTTTTGTAAGAAAGAATGTAGTCATTTTTATACCACAGGCATCTAGTAATTGACTTGTCCATCCATCCGTTCAAAAAGCAACCTTGTCAACACTCAAAAGGTCGTAATTTTGGTCTGATCTTCATCAAACTTGGTCAGAATGTTTACCTTGGTGATATACACTGGGTCATGTGACCTCAAAAACTAGGTCAAATTATTGAAAAAGCTTATCTTCACTTGAGAGGTCATAATTTTGATGGGTTCTTTATCAAACTTGGTCATAATGTGTATATTGATGACGTCTAGTTCAAATTCGAAACTGGTTTTTGTTATATAAATAACTATGTCAATAAGTCAAGTTAACGTAAAAGTTTGTGAATGCTATTGGTCATAATTTTAGTCCTATCTTTATCAAATCTGGTCAGAATGCTTTGGAACTGCAAGGCATCTAGTCTTGATTATAATGGTAAAAATAAACAAACTTGCTAAATAGAAAATATTTTACTGTTTTCTATCTCATGTCACTATTAAATAGGTAAGATTTGTTTGTACCTTACCTTAATCCTTGGAAAACCCGGCACATATCTTTGTTTCGATAACTATTTGAAGTAACTCTACAAAATACTTATAGTAATCTCTAAGGAGGCCTTGTTTTGCAAGTGATTCAAAAGCCCATATTTTGAAGGTCAAGGTAATTGAAGTTGAGCATTTGATCATGTGTGTTAACTTAGGTACAGCCACCCTCACTTGTCACCATTTTTGGAATTTTTTTTGCGCAATCCAAGCAAATGACATTACACCAGGGCCTAGTATCAAGAAACTACTTAAGTCAAAATTCTGACAACTTGAGTTTTTCTCAGCTTTTGAGATGAGTACACACCTGATTCCCAACTTAATGATCACAAACACTTTTTGAGTTTTGAGTAACTTAACTTTGAGTTTGAGCAGGGATAGTTGTGTAGCTCTTTAGCTATCTCAAAAGAGAAATATCAATTAAAGGAGAAAAAAATGATCTTTTAAAGCATACTTTACATTATTGACACACTGTGCAAACTTGAGTTAAAATACCAATTTGAAGCAGAATCAACTGAGTTGAGATTTGAGTTTGTATGTGAGCTCCTTGTGAACTCTTCTGAGAAAATACTCCAGTCTCATTTTTTGAGATGAGCTCAAAACTTTGCAATGTTCGTGATAATGAGCCCTGGTATATAAATCTAAGTGGATGGTGGCAAAAAATGCATTGTGCAAAATAGATATAGGTTGATGTCAAAGATATTTTCCATGTTCAAGTTTTCTATGTCTAGCATAACTTAAGAACTATTAAGGGACTGATTTCTGACCCCATTGGTTAATAGATGTAAATGTGAAAAATAGTAGTGGAGTGCCCATAAACTTTAATATTAATAAAGTTGTGTAGAGTCATTCTGTAGTAATGCTGCTGTCATTGTTCTTAGTTTAAAGCATAACTTAAAAAAAATATTGAAGGTTTACTTAAATACTTATAAATAATAAAGGGGTTTACTTCAAAACAGGTAGTTGGACCATATTTAACTCATCTAAATGACATTTTTACTCAAGGTCAAGGTCAGTTTTTGAGGTCAAACATTGTATGGCTATGATAGTACATATTTTCTATGTGTACCCCAACAAAGTTTGAACGAGGGTATATTTGCTTCCTCAAGCTTTCATGTCACTATTTAAGGCTAAATAGCTCAAGTCTAGACAGCTCAGGTCAGTTTACTGTAGTCTGTCCCACCTAATTTTGGACCTCAACTTTGGGCTGATATGAAGAAATGAAATGGGATCAAAAAACATAAAACATGTTTTTGTGAATAAAAAAAAAGTCACCCTCGAGAATTTCAAGGATTTTTGAAACAATCGTGTGGTTTTCCCATGCGACTTAATTTCAGTTTTTTCTATGGGAATTCGCTGTTGTTTATTTCTGGTCGCCATTGCCAAATATTCTCTGTTTTGGAGATTTTCGGGAAATTTCACGTGTTATTCCTTGGGGACGTTTCACACTTATTTTTTACACTTAGCTATTTTTCCTCCCGTAAGAAACAGAGTGGGTTTGAAATAGAATTTATAATTCAGTATACAAACGAAGTTTTGAAAAACGTAAAAATGAAAAACAGAAAAAGAACTTACTTTGCATGAAAGAATCCGGCCATTAAATAAAATATTCAGTTATAAATTCCTTTATGCCATAATCATTATTCCATTTATCCTTAAATCCTTCCAAACGATGTCCAGTTCAATGTACAATTTTCAACGTTCATGAGTCAGAAGTTTTACGCTGAAAATCCATCATCCGAAAATTGATCCAGTCAATCTGCGGCAGTCTTTCGAAGAATTTCAGGCAAATAACTGAACTATGCATTTGAAACAATATCATTAATCACAGTATTTTCCAAATGCATAATCCAGGAAGAACCTGTACGATACAAAGACGTCAACTGCTTCAGCCTCCTTAGAATATAGCCTTCTACACATTTAAGAAGCTCGCCATGACACAATAACTTTTCAACGCTAAATTCCAATTATGTCATACAATATATGACGTCACTAAATAATCTCGAGCGATCAAGTGCATAGGCGGCACATGTGGGCTCTCTTACGCATAGCTACCACAACAATAATTAATTAAGTAAATATTGAAGCTAACCGAGTCCCGAATTTAAAGAGGATAAAGCAAATTATCTGTCGAATGTGCCAGTCTGACTAGATTTACGTGGATAAAATTTAAATCAAAGGCGGGAATGGTTCAGTTTACTTTAACTTTGAGCCCAGACCTAAATCTTTAATAGTTAATTTGTTTCCTTTATAACATATCGATACAGCTACTTTAAAAGAAAACGTGTAAAAAGGGATTTTTCTATCATTGACAAAAACAAACATCCTTGACGTTACCGGTTACGGAAGGTGCGTTTATATTTATAAATTTGAAATTTTGGCCTCTTACATAAAGTGTCTCAGTTGGCTGAGAAGTGACCTATAGGCCTACTCATATAAACACAAAAAAAACAAAGAAAAATATCAAACAGGGAATGCCACGCACCAAAAGCGCTTACTCATATAACTCATCAAAGATGAACCCTACTATTTTGGTAAAGGAATAATTTTTTCTCAAATTTTTTACACAGAAACGCACCAGAGGCCACCCCATTTCATACCTGTATTTCAAAATTTTCAAGGGGGAGAGCCCCCTGACCCCCCCCCCCACCCCCACACACACACACACAACATCAAGAGAGGAGTAACCCCTCCATTATAAGATCTGTATTAGACCAAAACCTGCACCGGGAGCAACCATTTTATGCCTGTATTTCCCCCTGACCCCACTAAAATGAGGGGATTACACCCACTAATAAATGCACCAGAGGACACCATTTCATTCCCCCAACACCTGTGTTTATGTATAGGGCAGCTTGACACATAAAGTATGTGCTCTTCACCACTGTACCTATGAGTCGTGCAAGACCACAACAACAGCCCCTTAAATATGACTAAAAATAGAGTTTTTTTCATCATATGTTCCGCCACACTCCGTGAAACTCGAAAGTTGCCGAATATGAATGTACGGTACGGGTACGATATGGAATTAGGAACAACCCAAAAGGCGGTCTCCACTAAAAGGGAGTAACTCCGAGTTACTCTGCCGAAACATGACAACACTGCGCATGGTCTACCGGAACGCGCCAGAACGCCAGAACGATATTTTCACATTTGGCGTTGTTTCGTTCCGTCGTTGTGGCGGGGACGCCAGAACGAAAGAACGCCAAGACGACGTTTCTTATGGCGCCGTTTATAAGTGTCGTTCTTTCGTTCTGTCGCGTTGCATTCTTCGTTATATCGTTTTGGCGGGGGCGCCAGAACGTGGGAACGAAACAACGCCAAAAGAGAAAAACGTCGTTCTTTCGTTATGGCGGGGGCGCCAGAACGACAACGAGACAACGCCAAAAGAGCAAAATGTCGTTCTTTCGTTATGGTGGGGGCGCCAGAACGACAGAACGACACTGGCAGAAATCAGCCACCATAGTTATCTCAAGTAAGAAAAATGTGACTGCTTACGTGATATCGAAGACTTTATTAATGGTTGCAATAACATCTATCAATCTATATCCAGATCTGAATACAGAAATACTTTTAGCAATTCGCGCAGTTTAAATTTGCTTTGCCAAAATTAGATGTTTAATCTGACTAAAAAAATGTTAAGTTTCCCTTGTAATTTGTGCATAGATACATTAATCAAAAACTTGCCAAAATGTTGATGCAGACGCAATGCATTAAATTAAATACTGACGAAGATTTCAAATACGATTACAACAAAAATAAAAAACCTAGTATACCTTTAAAGTGTGAGGTATCAAAAACTTACCAAAATGCGGATGCAGACGCAATTAATGCATTAAACTAATGCATTGACGAAGATTTCATATACGATAAAAAAACAAAACAAAAGAGTATACCTTCGTTCCATTCATTGCCTATGTAATCTTGATGTTGTGGAGGATATTAAATGAATAATGAATAAATAATTAAATAATCATAGCGACTGCTTTGCACACGGTTCGAATATACGATTTTTTTCATGTGTGTAGCAGTTAGATGCAGTTACCCTAACTGCCATAGTGTTAGGCCCCTTTGGCGTGAACGGGTCTTGGCAGTTGTACAATAAAATATATCAAAGAATGACACAGTGTTTCAGTGACACAAATATTTTGAAACATAACCATATATCTACTGTTACTATTGATGTCTAATGTACGAAAACAGGGAGTATAGTCACGGTGTAGAGCAATTCACAGAACTCTGATTCTTCAACGTTCTAAGTCTCAGCCGTGCTAGAGCGATACACAATTTCATGGTCAAGTTAATTAGGACTCTTAATTGTAAACAAAGTATACGAAAAATGGTTGTATTCCTCAAAATATCCTGGGCTGCTCGAGTTGCAGTTTTTGCTTTTAGACAATGTCACGATCCCTGCCATTAAAGGTCCAATACTAAGGAAAGTGAACATTTTAATTTCTTTTAAAAAGCACAGAAACTATTTCATTTTATTGGAAAATGAAAGTTGGTATGTAGAAATTCGAAATAAATCGCAGTATATGTACAATTATTTTTCTATGAAGTATGAAGAAAGTTAAAAAGACCTGGGGGGGGGGTCATTCTGTCGATTCATTGAAATTTCAACATAATACACATAAATTTCTTTGAGTTCCAAAGACCTGCCAATCTTCATTATTTAGTGTCTTGCAGAAGTCTATGCACTGGCTATGAAAAAAATTGCCAACTCACTTTCCCTTAGTAATGGACCTTTAAGCATGAGCGGTGTGCTAAACTATGATTTTAAATGATTACCTCCGTAATCTGTAGTACAAATGTGACAAACAAAATAGATTAAAGCTGGAATATAGCAAGAGAACGCATCTCTTGCCTAAAACATTCACTAAATCTCAATTTTCTGGGAGATGGAGACCCCCTCCCTCACCTACGTCATACTCGCAGCATCGCTGCTTCGTTCGTAACTATGCTGCTCATATCTAGCGCACAGTTTAAACCCATCCAGGTACGCTCCAGTTAGTTAACAGAAGTAAATGTCTCGTATAAGTACTTCTTGGTGAAAAAAAACACAAAAAACACTTGTTTTATATGATCGAAAATGAAAGTAACTGACGCGCTTGAACAGGCTTCTTTTATCTAGCTGAAGAACAAAATACCCATTCGAAAGGTCATATGAGCCGCGCCATGAGAAAACCAACATGGTGCATTTGCGACCAGCATCCGCGCAATCTGGTCAAGATCCATGCTGTTCGCTAACGGTTTCTCTAATTGCAGTAGGCAGTTGACCAGATTCCGCAGATGCTGGTCGCAAATGCACTATGTTGGATTTCTCATGGCCCGGCTCATATTTTTATTTTGTCTATAGGTCTACCATGCCTATCAATAGCACAAAACTATTTTAACATGCCACTTTGGATTTCACTGAACGGCCGAGCATGAGATATAAAGACGCGAGGATGGAATTGAAAAACTGGTATTATGTTATTATAAAGAATAAAGGCAATTACGAGTATTAATTTGGTTAACGTAGTCCCATATATAGGCGGTTGTCTCAAATTGAAATATGTATATTTTAAATAATTAATTGCAATGAGGAATATTGTTTTACCTTAATCTAACGGTCACTGAAAATAGTGAGCACCAGGCAGTACACAAACATGTATTCATGCTATTTAACCCTTTACTCCATACAGATACAATAGTATTGATTATTGATACCCAATACACTCAGTAGCATTATCTGTACACTATCTCCATACAGGTTATTGGAGAAAAATGCAAAATTTATACCTGTGTTACTCAGATCAAAATTAGTCTATGAATACTTGTTTTAACCATTTAGTGTCCAACATAATTTATTTTTAGAATTAAATTTCCTTTCTGATGGTATATTTTTCATAATTTTGTGATAAATATTTTTCACAATAGAAAGCTACAAACCTAAGACCTTAGAATATTATTATAATTTAGCTGTTTTATGCATGTGATACAACAGAAAAGAAATATTTTTACTGTTACAGATGCACAATTTTATTAATTGAAGGTAAATGAAAGACTAGAAAGGTCTATTATTAAGTGATTTTCAAAATAAGCAAACCCATTTAATTAATCATTAAAATCTACACCCCTACCAAACTTACAGAACTTCATAGATCATAAAATTAATTAATTACATAATGTTTTGATAAGAAGCACTGATCAAAGTCACTTTCTATAAAATTTGTTGATCCACATCATAAATAAATGATACAAACAACACCCTAATTGCCTTGTTTTGACAGCTGTGCACAATAAACACACTTCCAAGGGGTCCAGGTCAATTAGCACAAATTCCATAATGTTGACAAGTGATCTATGGATTTTAATGGTTGTTATGGTAACCACACCTTTTATTACACCAATCTTATGTCTCACTTTTACATAATTTGCCATAGTTCAATGATAGAATGCAAATAATAACTTGTTTTTGGGTCACCTATGTACTTTTTCATCCATCAATAGCTGTCCTAATACATATAAAGTCAGTGTGATTTTCAGAAAATGCCACCTGAATTAAAAGTGATAATTATCAATAAATTACAATTATAACCACAAGTTTTTCTGAAACTGATCTTTTATTAACAGTTTAAACTTCACAAATATGCTTTTGTGGGCTTCATTGCCAATATATTTTATTAGTATTATGCATTTAAACTATCAGTGTAGTAGAATGCGATAAAAGGAGTATCTATGGAGTAATGCATAGATGCGTTAAAATGAGTATCTATGGAGTAATGCATAGATGCGTTAAAAGGAGTATCTATGGAGTAAAGGGTTAAAAACAACCTTTTAACAGACTGTTATCATGCGAATTGCGAACCTTTGATACGATTATAAACAACAGTAACCGATAATGAAAATGAGTTTAATGGGTTGCGCGCATCTCCGCTGTCCCCACCTCTATTACGATATCTACGGCTGAAACAATGACTTGAGACATGTATTTATTTTACGTCAATGCTAACTGGTAAGTACAGACACATTTTCAGAAAAAAAAGCTGAAAACCTGAAACGGAAATAACTTTAATTTGAAGTAAAATGTTAATTCTGGGTCTTCCGTACAAGGAAATACTACATGTTTTGGACAAAGTTTGTTTTAATTTTCCATGTCTGTTATTCAACAATAAATATATCTGACGTCGCTAACTGTGAGCAAACCCCCAAATGACGTTTGTATGGACGCCGCCATCTTGAAATTGACGTCGCGTCATTTTACAATGCAAGTCTATGGGAAAAAACATAAAATCTTGATTTTTAACTTCATTTTACATTTTTTCAAAAAAATGAAAAAGGTGCCTAGAGATATTAACCGTCTGGTATTAACGATGTCCTTTTTGACAATTTTATATACAGTATAGATAAATTATCGGAGGTCCAAAATTAGGTGGGACAGACTATAGTAACAGTCACAGTGACAATTGTAGTTTGTTCTACATTTGATTAGTCATTGGTTTAAATGTATTTGTTTGCAGATGCAGGACAAAATATTACCATACCTGAGAAGGATTCAGATAATGAAACTGAAGTTTCTTCATCTGCAGACAAAATTGCCAAAACACATACAGCAGTGCATTCACAAAAGGACAAAGGTGTGTTTTCATTGCAGGTCTAATTTCTATTACTACTTTTCTGCAGAGCTTTCCAGTGTCACATGTTTGTGAGGCATCTTTCTGATACTAGTTAGCAAACTTATTTTGTTCATAAGGGCCATTTATTGCTTGTTAAACAGGAAAAGGAATGTATAGCATCTGGAATATCATGTTAATATAGCTCATGCTTCTTGGCCAAGAATGATTGATTATTTTGTTGCTGGGAACATTTTAGCTCCAAATTGTGAAAATCGTATTTTTACTTTTAAAGGTCACCAATTGAAACTCTTGCACAATATATTTTATTTCTATTTATCAGTTAAAAAGGAATTGATCAAAGCATGTATGTGAAATTTACCTTATGAACCAAACATTTTATAGGACTTTGAAATCGTTCACTTTTTTTGACACCCTGAACAATGTACTTTATAATGCTAAAAAGAACGAAGTGGCCTTTTGGCATTAGGCCAAAAAAAATTAGCCTTGTTTCTGGTCACCCGACCGACCGTATTTTTTTACTTGGGACATGAATATTTCGAAACCCACCCCATTCATATATACCTGGGCTCACAAAAAGGGGGCCATTCATATATTTTTTTGAAAAATGGGGGCCATTCATATTTTTTGGAAAAATGTGGACCAAACCCCCCCCCCCCCCCCTCCTACTTTAAGTCCAAGAAAAAAAGAAAGAAAAAAATCCCTACCCACCGACCCATATTTTTTTCAGCCTGTGACCAGAAAGAAGACTCTTTTTTTTTGGCCTTAGTAAAAATAGACAGACATAGATTCTCATGTAAATTATGCAATAGATTGTTACATATTTTAGTCTTTCCTACACATAGCTGGCATTAAGTATGCAAATGGTCAGATCATCAGAGTCTGCCACAAACTGTTGATGGCATTTTAAAAGCTTTTTTGTCGAGCCCGTTAGGGAAGCGAGACATAGTTGTCCAAATGGCTGTTCGATGTATGTTAGTGCGTGCGTGTGTGCGTGCGTTCGTCCAGATTTGTTTGTCTGGATCATAACTTTGTCATTGATCATGAGATTTTAAAATAACCTGGAACATTTGTTCACCACCATGAGACGGCGTGTCATGCGCAACAACCGTGTCAATATATCAAAGGTCAAGGTCACACTTTGAGTTTAAAGGTCAAATATGGCCATAATGGACATTGTCCGGACCATAACTTTGTCATTGATCATGGTATTTTAAAAAAAACATGGCACAATTGTTCACCATCATGAGACGGCGGGTCATGCGCAAAAACCGTGTCAATATCTCAAAGGTCAAGGTCACACTTTGAGTTTAAAGGTCAAATATGGCTATAATGGACCTTGTCCGGACCATAACTTTGTCACTGAATGTGGGATTTTAAAATAACCTGGCACAATTGTTCACTGTCATGATGCTGCATTCATGCACAACAACCGTGTCAATATCTCAAAGGTCAAGGTCACACTTGGAGTTTAAAGGTCAAATATGGCCATAATGGACCTTGTCTGAACCATAACTTAGTCATTGAATGTGGGATTTATAATAACCTGGCACAGTTGTTCACCACCATTAGATGACATGTCCTGTGCAACACCCACATCATTATCTTACAGGTCAAGGTCATACTTAGAGGTCAAAGGTAAAAGATAGGGTATATTTTTTGTTTTTGGGCCATGACTTCTTCATGCATGAGGCAATCTAAAATAATTTCTCATGTGTTTTTATCAAACTTTAACAGATCTACTGTTTTAAAGTGTGTAAATGCATATTGTCAGGCTATTGTGATTCATTCATTTTTATTGCCATTTGACAAAATTTCTTCCATGGTTGTCTGTGACTGCTTCTTGATACACATTGACAATTAGCGGGCTCGATATTTTACCGTTAGGCATCTAGTTCTATTTTTCATGAATTACATGCTAAATTATAAAATATAAATGTGATCAGCAGTTACTGCGACGATCTGAGAAATCATTTTGAAATTTGTTTTGCTTTTGTAGGTGTTTATCTGCAGTCGAAAAAACTGCCACGGGATGGCTATCATAAGAGGTATGACAGAATTAACTTCTGTGTTTACTGCAAGAAGGAGATAAAGTCCAAAATCTCCAGGCATCTCGAGACCCACAAGGAATATCCAAAGATTCTTCAAATCCAGCTTCTGCCAAAAAATCAAAGCAGAGGGATGCTCTTTTCACAAAACTTGTGAATGAAGGAAACTTCAAGCACAATATAGATGTTATCAACAAAGGTAAAGGTTTACTCATTACAGCACGAAGAGAAAACACTGATCAGGAAAAACATCATTCACACCAAGATTATGTGCCTTGTGAGTACTGTAAAGGATTTTACCTGAAAAAACTATAATGGCATCATATCCGTTCTTGCAAACTGGTGCCAAAAAAGACTGAAAGTGATGACATGAAGAACACAAAACATGCTGTACGGAAGTACAGTTCAAGGTCAAACATATTCTGACTGTAATTTGTGTCCACTCTATGTATTTTAATCAACTTAAAGGAATCTGAAATAACCTGACGCAAATGTTAAGCATGATGAGGCAATGTGCCAAGCACATGTTTGACTCAGGTTGGTTCATGGTCAAGGTCATAGTTCAAGGTCAAACATATTTTAACTGCATTTTGTATCCCCTATGGATTTTTGCACAGCTTGAAGGTATCTCTTGTAACTTGGCAGAAATATTAAGCATGATGAGTTGATGTGCAGGGCACATGTTTTTCACAGGTCAGTTCAAGGTCAAGGTCACAGTTCAAGGTCAAACATATTCCGATTGTACTTCGTGTCTGCTCTGTGTCTTTTGACCAACTTGATGGAATCTGATATAATTTGGCACAAATGTTAAGTATGATGAGGCGATGTTTAGAGTACATGTTTTTCAAGGTCAAGGTCACAGTTCAAGGTCAAACATATTTTCATTGTACTTTGTGTCCACTCAGTATCTTTTGATCAGCTTGAAGGAATCTGAAATAATTCAGCATGATGAGGTGATGTGCAAAGTGCATGTTTGACCCAGGTCAGTTTAAGGTCAAGGTCAAACATTCTGATTGTTCTTTGTGTCTGCTCTGTATGTTTTTATCAGCTTGAAGGAATCCGAAATAAATGGGCACGAATTTGTCAGCATGATGAGGTGATGCACAAAGCGCATGTTTGACTCAGGTCAGTTTAACAGTCCCATCGCAGTTATTTTACTATCATCAAAGTAAAGTATTTCGAGAGAACGTAATTTCGGATAACTCCAGTTGGTTGCCTACTATAAGTCTTTATGTTAGAAAAAAGTAATCAGAATGTCAGCCCATCTAAGTTGAGGAGGTCAACTATAAATGGTGATGAATGGTAAAATATTGTACCAATAGCCTGAAGGTGAATCCATTTAAAACTATGATCTACAGCAGGCCGGGGAATATTACCCATCAAGCTTTATGCTTGATTGGGCTATAATAGCTTGTTCGTTGACACCTCGCCCTCCTGTGATAGAATCAAGCAAACATATATACCAAATATATACCCTATTCCCTTGGGCATAGCCTAGGCCCTCAAGGTCATGGACCAAATTTGTTTTGCTTTTGCTTTTTTCACCAGGTTTGCAGTACAGGGCATGTCTCAACAAACAAAAAACGGTATAATGCGGTGGTGGGGAGTAAAAATTAATACTGGTTAACCTATATATATATGTTTAAACAAGTGGGTCATTATTGTTGGGTCATAGACCCAGAAATTAGGTCTAATGCAAGAAAAGATCATTTCCGATAGATTATTGTATTGTTTTTTAGCTCACCTGTCTCAAAGTGACAAGGTGAGCTTTTGTGACCGCTTGATATCCGTCGTGCGTCGTGTGTCCGTCAACAATTTCTAAAAAAATCTTTTTTATAACCACTAGGCAGATTTACACCAAACTTCACAGGAATGATCCTTTGGTGGCCCCCTTCAAAAATTCTTCAAAGAATTGAATTCCATGCAGAACTCTGGTTCAAGCAGCTGTGTCAACCAAAAGGAAAAACTTTAAAAATCTTCTTCTCTGAAACCAGAAGGCGTAGAGCTTAGATATTTGGTATATGGCATCATCTAGTGTACCACTACCAACATCCTTCAAATTATGGCCCCAGGGTCAAATTTGGCTCTGCCCCGGGGGTCACTTGCTTTTTTACATAGAGGTATATAGTAAAACTTTGAAAATCTTCTCTGAAACCATGGATAGGGCCTGGAGCTTAGATATTTGATATGTAGCATCATCTAGTGGACCTATACCATAGTCCTTCAGATTATGGCCCCAGGGTCAAAATTGGCTCTGCCCTGGGGGTCACTTGGTTTTTACATAGATTCATATAGTAAAACTTAAAAGTCTTCTTTTACGAAACCATAAGGCCTAGAGCTTAGATATTTGGTATGTGGCATCATCTAGTGGACCTCTACAAAAGTCCTACAAATTATGGCCCCAGGGTCAAAATTGGCTATGCCCTGGGGATCAAATAGACCACAATTATTGTTATTTGATTTTGACCAATCTTGGATACAACTTATGCATCAATAAGGTCTCGCTTTCTTTTGAAAACCAGCCATATTGTGCCATTGTCTTCGAGTTATGGTCCCTTAAATGGCAAAAAATGCAGATTTATACCATGTGTAGTGCAATATTACTCGGGTGAGCAATTTAGGACCATCATTGCCCTCTTGTTTTTCAATAGGTTTGCAAGCATATCTACCATATTTATATGGCTAAAATAGAGGGGAAATGACAGTCCCACCACATGTCAAGAAACACAAAAATCTTATTTATTATTACTACCCCGAGTGATATATATAGTAGTAATTGTCCAGGTATAATTGTTGGGACAGTATAGACAGGAAATGATGTCATATATTATTGCTGTATACATTCAAGATGAATGCCTCACTGGCAATTGTGATCTGCCTAGCTTTACTTCTTCTACTAACATTAATACAAGTCATAGAAGTATATGTTTTATTTCGATTGATACACCAATTTTTAATTATCTGGGACCGATTCTATGGGTACCAATGGTTATATGGAAATAATCAGGTATGTTCCATTTGCCATGTTTGAAACTCTTAGTTCAAAATATGGGCTAAATGATAAGCATGAAAAGAAATTGAAATGTAACAGGTCTTGTACAGCTAAACAAAAGCACCAAAAAAAAATAATCATAAGCCTTTTCATTACTTTGGTTGATTGTAAGCTTAAGCTATCATCTCTCTTGTTATTGTCTTTAAAATATCGGTGTTATGAGGTTTACACATTTGGGTCATTTTATAGGAAGTGCCACCATTTTGTTCAGTAAACATGACATGTCGGACTACTTTTTTCACTCGTCTGATCGAGGAAACCACTGGCCAATCCGAGTGGCAAGTGGAATTTTAAGCCCCAACCCACTAGTAACTATCTACAAAACACGACCCACTAATGCACTTTCAAACTAACGAAGGTTGTTATATTATACAATTATCGACTTTTTCATAAGTTGATATCAGGATTTATCAACCCGAAAAGAGTTATATAACTTTTAGAGGGTTGATAAATCTTGATATAACCTATGAAAAAGTCAATAATTGTTTTATTACATGAATAAATGTAAAGTCAGTCTTGTTATTACAATTGTTACTTTAATAAAGAAATATAAATTTAGACCAAATCAGGTTGATATTGGTTTTCCAAGCACCTATTTCGATCTATTTTTATTTTCGTACTATTTATAACCCAAGATAAGTTGATATGATATGTACTCATTACTTTTCGAACCGTTTTCAGCCAATCAGAGAAACAATAGAATACAGTCATGTAATAAATACATGTAGATTCAGATATATTCATATATTTAAACTTAAATACATTGAGAATTGTTGTTTCATTTGTCTGGAATCATTTAATGAGCATCAGCATGGTAAATTATACACAGGATGTGAAGTCTTTTAAAAATGGAGGATAACAATAGAAAGCCATGTGTTTCGAAACATTTGAAAAGCATATTGGTTTTATTCAAACAACAAAGTATTTTGCATTTGAACAATGTTACATGTTTTGTTTAGTCAGGAAAATAGATTATCATTTATGCCATTATACAATAGAATATTTAAATCCAGTCAAGGTCACATTTCAAGGTCAAACATATTCTGACTGTATTCTGTGTTTTCTCTCTAATGTACTCCGCCATGAGACGGAGTGCCATGCTCAAGAACCAGGTCCTTAGGTCTTTTAATAGGACTTTTATTTCTTAGAGGTCAAAGGTCAGATACAAAGCTAAAAAACACAATTTGATATTTATGTACTTGGTTCATTCATTACATAGACATGCAGTCCCTGTTTTTGTAATTGTTCCGCCTCCTTGAATGTGGAAACCTGAAGTAGGCGGAGCAATGAATACTCATTAATTTTGAACTACTTCATGATTAAGAGGATCAAATTCTTCAGTTATGGAATAATATGGAAATAAGTTGGTTCCTTTTTTGAAAATCCCTCGCTTGTCATTGGATAAAAAAAGTGTTTGAACTATAAGTTTATTTACATATTAAAATTTTTCAGAATGGACCTGCTTGAAGTGTGTAGAAAATGGAGGAAGAATGTGACAGCCTATATATTGTTTACACCAGATGTAACAACAGCTCTGAAAGTCCTGGTGGAGACTAGAAGTAGTCCACTGGTATCAGTTCCAAGAGAAAATCCATGTTCTCCAGATTAAACGCACTTACACCATTATCTGGCGGTCAAGCTTTGTGTGAATTAGTTCAAAAATGCCCAGGATTGCAGAGGCCTGAAAGGATAACAACAAATTCATTGAGAAAGTACATTGCTACAGTGTCACAGGTAATTATACTATCTCAAAATTTCAGGGAGAAGTGACTTCTCCTTTTTCAGAATTTAGGGAGAAGTTTATTGATAGGTGACTGTAGCATGAATCAGTTTATTAGTCCCCTACTGGTTGAAAACCAGTTTCGGGGACTTTAGGAATGCACTTTTCCGTCATTCCGTCCGTCCGTCCGTCCGTCCGCAATTTCGTGTCCGGTCCATAACTCTGCCATCCATGAAGGGATTTTAATATTACTTGGCACAAATGTTCCCCATGATGAGACGACGTGTCATGCGCAAAACCCGAACCCCTAGCTCAAAGGTCAAGGTCACAATTGGAGGTCAAAGGTCAACAGGGCTTTTTTCCTGTCCGGTCCACAACTCTCCCATCCTTGAAGGGATTTTAGTTTTACTTGGCACAAATGTTCCCCATGATGAGGTGATGTGTCATGCGCAAATCCCAGACCCCTAGCTCAAAGGTCAAGGTCACAATTGGAGGTCAAAGGTCAACAGGGCTTTTTTCCTGTCCGGTCCATAACTCTCCCATCCATGAAGAGATTTTAATATTACTTGGCACAAATGTTCCCCATGAGGAGACGACGTGTCATGTGCAAAACCTGGACCCCTAGCTTAAAGGTCAAGGTCACAATTGGAGGTCAAAGGTCAACAAGGCTTTTTTCCTGTCTGGTCCATAACTCTCCCATCTATGAAGGGATTTTAATATTACTTGGCACAAATGTACCTCATAATAAGACGATGTGTCATGCACAACTTTCAGAACCCTAGCTTAAAGGTCAAGGTCACACTTAGCAGTCAAATGTTAACATAGCATGAACAGGGTCTGTTTCGTGTCCGGTCCATAACTCTGACATTCATTAAGGGATTTTAATATCACTTAGCGCAAGTGTTCCCCATGATGAGACGATGTGTCATGCACAAATCCCGGACCCCTAGCTCAAAGGTCAAGGTCACAATTGGGGGTCAAAGGTCAACAGAGTTTTTTTCCTGTCCCGTCCATAACTCTGCCATCCATGAAGGGATTTTAATATTACTTGGCACAAATGTTTCCCATGATGAGACAACATTCGTGCACAAAGCCCAGACCCTTAGCTCAAAGGTCAAGGTCACAATTGGAGGTCAAATGTCAGTAGGGTTTTTTCCCTGTCCGATCCAGAACTCTTGTCATCCATCAAGGGATTACAATATTACTTGGCATAAATGTTTCTCATGATGAGACGACGTGTCATGTGCAACACCCAGTACCCTAGCTTAAAGGTCAAGGTCACACTTTGAGATCAAAGGTCAAGAGGATTTTTTTCCTGTCCGGTCTGTAACTTTGTCATGCAAAGCAGGATTTAGATATCAGTTGGCACAAATATTCCCCTGGATGAGACAACATGTCATGCGCAAGAACCAGGTCCCTAGGTCTAAGGTCAAGGTCATATTTAGAGGTCAAAGGTCAAATTCAAGAATGACTTTGTATGGAACATTTCTTCTTCATGCATGGAGGGATTTAATGTAACTTGGACCAAATGTTCACCACCATGAGGCACCCTTGTTTTTAGAATTACGTCCCTTTGTTGTTACTATAAATAGATTTTATAGATTTTATTGTAACTTTTTTATTACTGGCGGTAGAGAAAAATCGAGACCACTTTTCTGTGGTACAGCATGCATGTTACATCCAATTTTTAGGTGTATTTTGACCTATGTCTAGCTGGTAAAGAGTTTCTTATGGACTTATATAGATTTTTTTTTTTATCCCCCGACGAAAGTCGGAGGGATATAGTTTTGGCGTTGTCCATCCGTCCGTCCTTCCGTCCGTCTTTCCATCCGTCCGTCCTTCCGTCTTTCCGTCCGTCCGTCCGTCCGTCCGGAGCCATATCTAGGAAATGGTTGGGAATATTTATTTAAAACTTCATATACATGTTCACCACAATGAGTGTTTGCGGCCCGTCAAGTTTCAGTCAGATTGCCCAAGTAACACCAGAGTTATGGCCCTTAGAAGTTTCTAGTGTTAACTATATAGGGTACTATAAATATGGCAATTTCTGCATCATAACTTTTGATATATTTGACCTAGAACTATGAAACTTAAACAGAATTTAGATCACCATAATGTGGTTGTGTACACACAATTTCATTTGGATTTATTTGTAAATTAAGAGTTATTGCCCTTTAATAGTATAAAAATCCACATATTTGTACGTAACAAATTTACCATTTGGTAGAATTTCATTAAATTTCTTTCATTCTTTTCCATGAACATTTATTGTAAACATGTGAAGTTGTGTACCCACACCTGGTCACCCCCTTAGCTTGATCACCCCATCCCCCACCCCCCCCCAAAAAAAAAAAAAAAAATTCATTCCTTATTTTAGATTTTTTCCAAACAAACTTCATATACATGTTCACCACTATGAGGTTATGGGGCCCATCAAGTTTCAGACAGATTGCCCAAGTAACACAAGAGTTATTGCCCTTAGAAGTTTCTAGTGTTAACTATATAGGGTACTATAGATATGCCAATTTCTGCATCATAACTTTTGATATATTTGACCTAGAACTATGAAACTTTAACAGAATTTAGAGCACTATAATGTGGTTGTGCACAGACAATTTTGTACGGATTTCTTTTTGTAACTTCAGAATTATTGCCCTTTAATTGTCTAAAAATCCACATATTTGTACATAACAAACTTACCATTTGGCAGAATTTCATTAAATTTCTTTCATTCTTTTCTTACATTTATTATAATCATGTAAAGTTGCTCACCCACACCTGGTCACCCACTTGCCTTGGTCACACCCCCTCCCCCTCCCAACCCCCCTCCCAATTTTTATGCCCCCACTTTGGGGGGGGGGGGCATATAGATTTGCTCTTGTCCGTCCTTCCGAAAATGTTGTGTCGCGCGTAGCTCTTAAAGTATTTGACGTAGAGTCACAAAACTTTACAGGAATGTTGGTCAGCATGTGTAGTTGTGCACCTGGGGTTTCGCGTCCGGATTCATTCAGTCATGTAGAAGTTATGGCCCCTGACTTTGTAAAAATTGGTCATTTTAATGTTGTGTCGTGCCTAGCTCCAGAAGTATATGACCTAGAGTCACAAAACTTTACAGGCATGTTGGTCAGCATGTGTAGTTGTGCACCTGGGGTTTCACGTCCGGATTCATCCAGACATGTAGGAGTTATGGCCCCTGACTTAGTAAAAAATTGGTCATTTTAATGTTGTGTCGCGCATAGCTCCAAAAGTATTTGACCTAGAATCACCAAAGTTTATAGGAATGTTGGTCAGCATGTGTAGTTGTGCACCTGGGGTTTCGCGTCCGGATTCATTCAGTCATGTAGAAGTTATGGCCCCCGACTTTGTTAAAATTTGTCATTTTAATGTTGTGTCGTGCCTAGCTCCAAAAGTATATGACCTAGAGTCACAAAACTTTACAGGCATGTTGGTCAGCATGTGTAGTTGTGCACCAGGGGTTTCGCGTCCGGATTCATCCAGTCATGTAGGAGTTATGGCCCCTGACTTAGTAAAAAATTGGTCATTTTAATGTTGTGTCGCGCATAGCCCATAAAGTATTTGACCTAGAATCACCAAAGTTTACAGGAATGTTGGTCAGCATTTGTAGTTGTGCACCTGGGGTTTCGCATCCGGATTCATTCAGTATTGTAGGAGTTCTGGCCCCTGACTAATGTCATGTAGTGGGGGCATCTGTGTCCCATGGACACATTTCTAGTTGTTGTTTTTTTCATTTCTTATTTTAGATTTTTTTCAAACCTTCCAAGTTGTACCATTCCCCCACCTCACTTCTCCACCCATTCATGCCCACCACTGTTCATGCATCCTCTGCCCCCCACCTCCCCCCTCCAACTTCACCCTTTTACCTTTTTTTTTTTTTCATTTTTAATTTTCAGTCAATATTTATAATCAACATGTGAAATTTTGTTTCCTCTCCCGTTCCCCTGCACCCCCACCCCCTAAAAAATAAATATATACATATATCTATATATAGATATATATATTTTCATTCCTTTTTTTTTTTTTTTTTTAAATGTTCAAACCTTCAACATGTTAAGTTGTGACTGCACAAACCTTGCCCTCAGCCATGTTCAAGATATCTTACCTGTGTTCTCTTAGGACATCTGATCTTTTAAGTTCAAATGTACATGTAAAACAGCAACACCTGGTGCCAAACCACTCAAAGACAATATTTCATTCCAGTTAAACTTCAGCCAAAAAAATTCAATATGAAAACAACTGTGGGTTTTTATATATGCACATTTTAATCCAAGTGTGTTGTTATAACATATTGTATATGTAGTACAATATTGTTTATACATCATTGACATATCATTATGTTATACTGCAGTAGAGAAAATTAGGTGCCTTCCAGTAGGGGACTTTGTATTGCATGGCAATACTTCATTCACTTGTTCTTTATATTAAGCATACAAAATATGACATCCATATTAATGCCAATTATACATGGCATATTACTGTGCAAACAATTTTGTCGAGCCTGCTTGCGGAAGCGAAGACATAGTTGTCCAAATGGCTGTTCGGTGTATGTGTGTGCGTCCGTCCGGATTTGTTTGTCCAGACCATAACTTTAACATGCATGGAGCAATTTTGTTTATATTTGGCCTGAATGTTAACCTGAGTGAGGCGGAGTGTCATGCACAAACCCCATGTTCCTATCTCAAAGGTCAAGGTCACACTTACAGGCCAAAGGTCAAATTAAAAAATGACTGTGCGGAGCATTTCTTCTTCATGCATGGAGGGATTTTAATGTAACTTGACACAATTGTTTACCATCATGAGACGGAGTGTCATGCGCAAGAATCAGGTCCCTAGGTCTAAGGACAAGGTCACACTTAGAGGTCAAAGGATACAAGAATGACAACTGTCCGGAGCATTTCTTCTTCATGCATGGAGGGATTTTGATGTAACTTGGCACAAATGTTCACCACCATGAGATGGAGTGTCATGCGCAAGAACCTGGTCCCTAGGTCTGAGGTCAAGGTCACACTTAGAGGTCAAAAGTCAGATACAAGAATGACTTTGTCTGGAGCATTTCTTTTTGATGCATAGAGGGATTTTGATGTAACTTGGCACAATTGTTCATCATCATGAGACAGTGTCCTGCGCAAGATCCTAGAATTACTTCCCTTTGTTGTTACTATAAACAGCTTATATTCATAACTTTTTTATTACTGGTCGTAGGGAAAAATCAGGACCACTTTTCTGTAGTACAACATGCATGTTACATCCAATTTTCAGGTGTATTTTGACCTATACTGGTGAGGATTTTTGTTTGCACTTAGAATTTTTTATGCCCCCAAAGGGAGGCATATTAGTTTTCAATTGTCCGTCTGTTTGTTAGTTTGTTTGTTCGTTCGTTAGTTCGTCACAACGTTAACTTTTTGCATGAAGGCACTTTACTCGCAAACCACTGCACCCAGGACGGTCACCCGGTCAAAGGTCAAGGTCACAGGGGCCAATGTTAACTTTTTGCATGAAGGCACTTTACTCGTGAACCACTGCACCGAGGACCTTCAAACTTCACCTGCTGATAGTACTTATTGAGTACACCACCCCTACTTGAAATAAAAGTGTATTATCATAATGCAGTGGTGCACATACATGTTTGGTCAGGATTTGCCCAGTATTTACAGGAGTTATAGTCCCTTTTTTGTTTGAAATTCAGAATTTTATAGTTTGGAGGTATTTCCAAGTAATTTGCGCAATGATTTTTCATGAAGCTAAATATAATTATGTATTATTACACATTTATTCAATCACGCACCGACGCACGCATGCACGCACTCGCGCACACACACACACACACACACAGACACACACTTGGCCAGGGATACCATTGAATTTGCTTGTTTTCAGTGTGTTAAGTAACTGTAATGCAAAACTGTTTTTAAGACCCATGATTTCAGTGAATTTTCTTTATTTGTATAACAGGAATTCTTTAGCTATGAGACCCAATAATTGACTTCAAAGTGTTATACCCAACAATCCTGTTATTTTGCAACATATACTTTGGTATATATACAGGAAGTAGCCATTTTAAAAATGGTGGATCTAGACAATACCATACCATGTGTTGGCTTTTTCAGAATTAAAAATTACCAAATGTTTGACTCTGTTAATGCATGGTGTAGTAACAAGAACATTGAGCACCATAATGACTACAACCATACAGACAAAAGCTTTCTTGTGTACCTTTTTTCTGTAGAAGATGCAAAACGAGTTTCAGAATTGGCACTAAACTGGAATATGTATGACTGTATATTTGTGAATATCATAAGGAATCAACATACTTTATGTACAGATACTCGACATGACCGATAGTGAACTGAAACTGCTTGCAAGGCATTTGGGACATGATGTGAAGACCCACAAGGAATACTACCAATTGTCTTCCAGTACCATGGAGCTTTCAAAGGTAAACATTACATAATAAGAAACTTTTACCTTTCATGTGAGAAACTACTTGTTTTGTGGTAATTATGTCTCCCACAACTTTGGGGAGACATTGTTTTTGCACTGTCCTTCCATCCACTGTCACATTTCATTTTTTCAATAACTTGAGAACCATTCTGATCTCAGAGACTTCATATTTCACGTTGTGATTGGTCTCTATAAGGACATGACCCTTATATATTTTAGGTTCAGTAGGTCAAAGGTTGAGGTCACAGCAGTCATTTTATGTAAAAAAATCAGCTTCTGCCCATTATCTTGAGAACCATTCAACACAGAAGACTTCATATTTCACATGGTAATTGGTCTCTTTGAGAACATGACTACTGCTGATTTTGGGTTCAGTACATCAAATGTCAAGGTCATAGGAGTCACTTATTGCTTATATATTTTCTGTATTATTAAATTAATTCAGTTATCCCAGCAACTTGCTATGATTGGACAAAATTAATAAGGGTCATTTATGTAACTAAAGCCATTACTGTGAAATCATTATTATCCGTGGGGGATTAATTTTCGTTGAGTCCCAACGAATAAATTATGCCCATGATAATGTAAATTGTACTCGATGTCGCCAAAAAGACACCATAACCGTCCGATCTGGTCCGTAGTTATGTGCATGCGGCAGTACTGACCTGCAGCTTTCGTGTAGTTTATGGAGGCTCCATCAACGATAAACATAGGTATACGTCGGAACAAAACTGACTATTTCATTCAGACATTTACCCGTGGATTGTTTACGAAATGCTCGTCAAATAAAAGTAGATACTAAAAATAGAAGTTTGACGTAGTGTCACGTGCCGACCACACTATGCTGCGGCTGTTATTTGTTGTTTTTTTTTTGGCCCTGCTTTGCTGTTTATATTTACTGACACGCAGTAAACTACTACTACTTTGGGACTTTTAAATATTATAAATTAATTGCTAGATTTGCGTCCGATGGATGCATTATTACCCAATTCACATTACACGTTTCTCGGCAGCAAATAACACATGCGAAAGTTGAACAGCTTGTAATTTTAGATGCAGATGCGCATTCAACAACAGACGTGTACGGAACTTTTTTCATGATTCAAAACCATTTATATTTTATCAGTCGTGTGCAAAAAAACAAACATTTTTAGCAACATAAAATCGGTAACTGTATAGAAATCTAATAGATTTTTTTAATCCCCCGCCACAAGTGGTGGTGGGTTAAAGGAATGGTCTCCGTCCATCCTTCCTTCCTTCCATCTGTCCGTAACACTTTCGTGTCCGCTCCATATCTCCTAAATCTCTTAAAGGATTTTCATGACACTTAGGTCAAATGATCACCTCGTCAAGACGATGTGCAGAACCCATAAGTCAGCCTTGTCGGCTCAAGATCAAGGTCACAACTCAAGGTCAAAGGTTTGAGCCTTCCATTTTGTGTCCGTTCTATATTTTCTAAACCCCTTGAAGGAATTTTATAAAACTTGGGTCAAATGATCACCTCATCAAGACAATGTATAGAACCCATGAGTCAGCCATGCCAGCTCAAGGTCAAGGTCACTACTAAAGGTGAAAGGTTTGAGCCTTCCATTTTGTGTGCGCTCTATATCTCCTAAACCCCTTGAAGAATTTTCATCAAACTTTGGTCAAATGATCACCTCATCAAGGCAATGTAAAGAACCCATGAGTCAACCATGCCGGCTCAAGGTCAAGGTCACTACTAAGGGTGTAAGGTTTGAGCCTTCCAGTTTGTGTGTGCTCTATGTCTCCTAAACCCCTCGAAGAATTTTCATCAAACTTTGGTCAAATGATCACCTCATCAAGATGATGTGCAGAACCCATGAGTCAGCCATGCCGGCTCAAGGTCAAGGTCGCAACTTAGGGTGAAAGATTTGAGCCTTCCATTTTGTGTCCGCTCTATATCTCCTAAACCCCTCGAAGGATTTTCATCAAAATTGGGTCAAATGATCACCTCATCAAGGCGATGTGCAGGACTTATGAGTCAGCAATGCTGGGTCAAGGTCACAACTGAAGGTCAAAGGTTTGAGCCTTCCATTTTGTGCCTGCTCTGTATCTCCTAATTCCCTTGAAGGATTCATATGAAACTGGTCAAATGATCACCTCATCAAGGCGATGTGCAGAACTCATGAGTCAGCCATTCCGGCTCAAGGTCAAGGTCACAACTCAAGGCAAAAGGTTTTAGCCTTCCATTTCGTGTCCGCTCTATATCTCCTAAAGTTTACCTAAACCCCTTGAAGGAATTTTATAAAACTTTGGTCAAATGATCACCTCATTAAAACAATGTGCAGAACTTATGAGTCAGCTATGCCGGTTCAAGGTCAAGGTCACAACTTAGGGTCAAAGGTTTGAGCCTTCCATTTTGTGTCCACTCTGTACCTCCTAAACCCCTTGAAGGATTTTCATCAAACTTGGGTCAAATGATCACTTCATCAAGAACTCATGAGTCAGCCATGTCAACTCAAGGTCAAGGTCACAACTCAAGGTCACAACTCAAGGTCAAAGCTTTGAGCTCTGTATCTTCTTAACCCCTTGAAGGATTTTCATGAAACTTGGGTCAAATGATCACCTCATCAAGACGTTGTGCAGAATTCATGAGTCAGCCATGTCAGTTCAAGGTCAAGGTCACAGCTAAAGGTCAAAGGTTTACCCTTTTACTATCCATAGCAGTGGAGGGGGATCATTAGCTGTCTCTCAGACTGCCTTGTTCTTTTTAATTTGCAATCTTGTTTGAAACCCGATCAAATGATCAATGTGATGAACTTTATATTTGTTTCGATTATGAATGCTAATTGTGCAAGACTATATCCCAGATGCTAAGCTTTTGACACTTTTTAATTGGCGCCGACTTTTCTTATTGAATATTTCACAGTTTCATTAAGTTCTGCAAATTAGTGGTCATATAATTATAGATAACGCAGTCGTTAATTGGCACATGATCACTCGCTAATCTCCTGCGGCGTAGATTGCAAATTCCGTAACCACGGTAGCGCTGTTTGACATGTGTAGGTTTCACATGTTAGACCAAAATGATATACTTGATCTATTTTTGTGGAAAAATCCATGAATTTACGTCCCACGAAACAGCCGTTTTGGCCAAAACCACGAAATTTTGTGCCGACAAATTAAATGATTTCACTGTATCATGTAAAATAATCTTTGAGCTGAAAATCTCATCATTTCATACAGAAGGGGGAGACATGTGCTTTTATTTTAAAAAAGCGTCTTCTAGTTGAAAAAAATGTTCCAGGAGTGAACCTGAGTCAGATTTTTAAAATTATTCTTTAAAGAACATGGCAGCCAAGGGACTTGACTTTCTTCCTGTATTTTTTAAAAAAAAAAGACATGCTCTGGGTTATCCTATACTCACAATTTTGATAAGTTAAAGATCAAGGTCTCAGTGAGGGGTTGAAACAAAGTTGTTGTGATTTTGGTGATGTGAACATTACGAATGGATATTTTGCAAAGGTGTAAAAGTAACTGCATAAATTCACAGCATTTAGAGGCATTTCATTTTGTGTTTGAGGTTCATCTGTCAAAAGTCAAGGTCACATATGAGGTTATATTACACTTTCAGATTGCTCAAGTTCAGGTAATTGACGGGAGTATTATTGTCTTCTTGTTATTTTATAGGTTGCCCTGATGATGTATGCTGTCGAAAATGGTAAAGTCAATGAATGGAAGTGAAAGCAGATGAAGGACATAGTAATTGAAGGTATGAATTTTGATTTTTTTTTCTTTAATATCTCCCATTCTACGAGAATGGGGATGGAGAATATTTGTCAATTTTTCTTGACTCGCTGGCTGTAAAGTGGATTGAAATAACTTCTTGTAAACAAATTAGAGGGCTTAAGAACCAAATGTCTTTAAAGTTCACTATATCAGTTATGAAAATATATAAAAAGTGTATCGGAATTATCATCTTGGTAAATCAGTGTTTGAAAGGCAGGGCCCTCGTTTGGCCCAATTGGGGTCCTTATAAAGGACCCAGTCCCCCCCCCCCCCCAAAATACTATGTTCCTCTCTTCCCCCCCCCCCCCCCCCCCCCCCCCCCCATTCAGCAAACACAATAGAACACCGCAAATTCATTCAATACTTTAAAACTGTTCAACAAGGCCATCATTAAAATTATGTTTGTTTGCTATATGTAATCTGTAGCAGTTATTTTCGTTAATGCAAGGGTGTATTTAAACAATTTTTTAATTCCCCTCCCTTACAAAAGCAAGCCTGTGTGACATACATGCTGCGTATTTGCTGTTTATATGCCGCGAACGCAGTATTACGCCAGAGGAGTACATTTTACATACACCGCATGCCACATACATGCCGCATACTATTTCGACGAGTACACAGCATGTACGCAGGAGGTCACTAGTACACTTCAAGTACGCAGCACAGACTCTGAAAATTTAAGGAGTACACTGCATGTACGCAGGAGGGACTTGTACAAGAAAATAGTACACTGCATGTACACCGCAGATACTTTGAAATTTGTGCAGTACACTTCATATACGCGGGAAAGACTTGTACAATTTCTTTTGGCATTTATACTTAGTTTTTTTTTTATAAGTTAGGCCAGAATTTTTTAATTTTTTGTTTTACTGATTTTTTTTGAAATAGGGTAGGGTAGGAGGAGGGAATAAAAAAAAAAATAAAAAAACAGTTACGCAATTTATTTTTTTTTACAGATTTTTTTTTGGAAAAGGGTAGGGTAGGAGGAGAAAAAAAAATACAGTTAAATTGTTGTTTTATAATATGATAACTTATTAACAAATGTGCCTTTCAATATCAGGCTTTATGGAATGATGAACACTATGCCTGTCTATGATAGTGTACCTGAGAAATAATAAATCCTTTGCCGTGCTTTGTGGTTGTTTAGAGCACTGGTAGAAGTTCAGATGCATAGGAATTATATCACAAGCCCATACTCAGAGGGAGTGATCTAATAACTCACATCTAAACGACTAACCCTGCTCCAATCAACGACAAAGCATTGCAAAGGATTTATTATTTTCATTCTGATTTGTTAAAAAGACAAATCACTATATGCCACTTTAAAATTGAAACATTTACATTTTCTTATTTTAATATTCAAAAATATACATTTAAATAATATTCACATACAACTTTCCATTAATACAACATTACACCTACAAAGCATACACAATGATAAAGTGGGGAGGAGTGTAGTGATAGTAGGCACTTACAACAGTTCAATCCCCAGTCTGGACTGTTCATAGGGATTTTTTCCTCTCGGTTATTTTAGGTCACCATCTGTAGACCATTTTATTAATAATTGTTTCAACATATGGTATATACACACATTTTGGATACATGCACTACCAATTTTTGATTTTTATATATGTGTGTAGCACTAAACAATTTTTATAGTACTGCTAGATATCATACCTGGGTTTTGGTAGAAATGCATAATTTCGACGTATAGTCATTAGAACATCAATTTCAAATGCAGATTTTACATCTTGATCCTTGGAACTATTGACAGTCTCAGTGGGTGGAGTTTTCATCTTACACTAGATGTATTTCATGTTTGCTTCACTCATCACATCAATTTTTTTTTTTTTTTTTTTCATCTGGCAAAATCTAGGGTCGCGGGTCGGTAAAACGAAAAATAAAAAAAATCTGGCCTTAAAGTCTGAAGTAAACTTCATATACGAGGGAGGGACTTGTTCATTTTCTTTTTGTGTTTATACTTTGAATTTTTTTAGGTAAAAGTCTGAAGTACACTTCATGCAGGAAGGATTTGTACATTTTTTTTTTTTTTTTTTTTTTTGGAAGCAAGAACTTGATTTCCGAGTAACTTTTATCTTAATAGCATAGAATAGTTCAGATTACCGGTATTCTGAACAATGAAAATTTGCCAAACTATTTGCAATGTTCATTTGTGAAGCTTACATCTTAGTGATTTCTGAGCTGCACCTTGCATGCAGTGTAAAAATATATTCTTTTTCATTTTGAATTAATCCTGGAGCTTTCTAACTTGGATAATTGAAAAGCCTTATTTGAACTTCGTTGCATTACATTTTGTAATACATGAAATAATTACCAAGATAATGCCTCAACAGCGCCCGAATGAGAAGAATTAATAGCTCTCACTGTTATTTGAATACTCTTAAGCAAAACACCATTCTATCATGTTTTATAAAGGCTTTAATGCTCATTATGTTAACTCATTAAGGCCTCACCAAATTAAAAAGTTGTTCATCGGATTTGGCGCTCGTATATTTTCAGAACGTTTTTGGCTAATTGCGCTCGCCCCATTGGAAAAAATCAATCCATAATTTTTTGGTGCGCTACTTTTTACGGACGTAAAAGTGTATAAATGCTTATACAATTCCAGTCCTAGATTGTTTTCAGATGGATTTTAATCAAAATAAATACATACTACGCACACATCGTCTATAATAAATCATAACACTTATATTTAGTTGCATTAAAGTTGTTTCCCCTTGATGCAGTTACGCCATTTTCTTCAACTGTTTACCAAATTACATGCTACAAAAATTGATTTATTTCATTGAAAAGTGGATGAAGAAAAGCATACTAATTTATTTGATAACATCAATCTACATTATTTTGGTAAGGGTAAATACTTACTTATGCATGTCACTTATCTTTTTTAGCTCACCTGTCACAAAGTGACAAGGTGAGCTTTTGTGATCGCGCGGTGTCCGTCGTCCGTCTGTCCGTGCGTCCGTAAACTTTTGCTTGTGACCACTCTAGAGGTCACATTTTTCATGGGATCTTTATGAAAGTTGGTCAGAATGTTCATCTTGATGATATCTAGGTCAAGTTCGAAACTGGGTCACGTGCTATAAAAAACTAGGTCAGTAGGTCTAAAAATAAAAAAACCTTGTGACCTCTCTAGAGGCCATATATTTCACAAGATCTTCATGAAAATTGGTCAGAATGTTCACCTTGATGATATCTAGATCAAGTTCGAAACTGGGTTACGTGCCTTTAAAAACTAGGTCAGTAGATCTAAAAATAGAAAAACCTTGTGACCTCTCTAAAGGCCATATTTTACATGGGATCTGTATGAAAGTTGGTCTGAATGTTCATCTTAATGATATCTAGGTCAAGTTCGAAACTGGGTCATGTGCAATCAAAAACTAGGTCAATAGATCTAAAAATAAAAAAACCTTGTGACCTCTCTTGAGGTCATATATTTCATGAGATCTTCATGAAAATTGGTCAGAATGTTCACCTTGATGATATCTAGGTCAAATTCGAAAGTGGGTCACGTGCCATCAAAAACTAGGTCAGTAGGTCAAATAATAGAAAAACCTTGTGACCTCTCTAAAGGCCATATTTTTCATGGGTCAAGTTCGAAACAGGGTGATGTGGGGTCAAAAACTAGGTCAGTAGGTCTAAAAATAGAAAAACCTTGTGACCTCTCTAGAGGCCATACTTGTGAATGGATCTCCATAAAAATTGGTCAGAATGTTCACCTTGATGATATCTAGGTCAAGTTTGAAACTGGGTCACGTGCCTTAAAAAAACTAGGTCAGTAGGTCAAATAATAAAAAAAACTTGTGACCTCTCTAGAGGCAATACTTTTCATGGGATCTGTATGAAAGTTGGTCTGAATGTTCATCTTGATGATATCTAGGTCAAGTTTGAAACTGGTTCAACTGCGGTCAAAAACTAGGTCAGTAGATCTAAAATTATTAAAAAAATTTGACCTCTCTAGAGGCCATATTTTTCAATGGATCTTCATGAAAAAATATCTGAATGTTCATCTTGATGATATCTAGGTCAGTTTCGAAACTGGGTCATGTGTGGTCAAAAACTAGGCCAGTAGGTTTAAAAATAGAAAAACCTTGTGACCTCTCTAGAGGCCATATTTTTATGAGATCTTCATGAAAATTAGTGAGAATGTTCACCTTGATGATAGCTAGGTAAAGTTCAAAACAGGGTCACGTACCTTCGAAAACTAGGTCAATAGGTCAAATAATAGAAAAACCTTGTGACCTCACTAGAGACCATATTTTTCAATGGATCTTCATGAAAATTGGTCAGAATTTTTATCTTGATAATATCTATGTCAAGTTTAAAACTGGGTCACATGAGCTCAAAAACTAGGTCACTATGTCAAATAATAGAAAAAAACGACGTCATGCTCAAAACTGGGTCATGTGGGAAGAGGTGAGCGATTCAGGACCATCATGGTCCTCTTGTTCTGTTTTTTCTGTCCAAATGATCAGCATTTGCATACGAAAGTTGGTGGGGTAAGGAATTTACATTATCACAGCAGTTTCGCCACAAGAGTACACAGCATGTATGCAGCAGGAGTACACAGCATGTACGCCGCAGGACTCGGGCCAGGAGTACACAGCATGTACGCCGCAGGAGTACACAGCATGTACGCCGCAGGACTTGGGCCAGGAGTACACAGCATGTACGCCGCAGTGTATGTGTATGTGCCGCGTACATGCTGCGTACTATTTCCCACATACTAAATTCCTCCAGCGTACATCCTGTGTACTATGTAGTCCACAGCATGTACGCAGCAAGTAGTACGCGGCAGATCTCATTTGCATGTCAAAAGTGTACTACAAACGTACTGTAGGTGTATGTGTGGTGTAGATCCTGCGTACTATTTAAAGCCCTTGATTTCAGTACACATCATGTACGCATCATATACGCTGTATGTACACAGCAAGAGTACGCAGCAGGCCTTTTTCTTCTGTAAGGGCTCTGTGACGAAAATCCGCCCCTATGCTATACAGTATTAAATGTTTGCTCCAGTTGTTTAGCAGATGCAATAAAATATTTATTAATGAGTAGTGAGGCACTCCTTATCATACATGCATACAGCACTTTTTAAAAATATGCCAAGAAAATGGCAAGATAAAATCTGGGCATACCAGTTATGCCTAAAAAATTGGTTATACTCCTGATAATTCGATAATTTCATAGCTGGGTTTACAAACAACAGCCCCATCGTCATGTTTTATACTGATTTTTATCCTCAATATTATTAACCACAAAGTATGAAATTAACGCAAAGTTTATGACTGGTTTGCTTTTATTCTTGATCGAAATGTCAATACTGTAGTACAATAAACAAGCGGTCTATGGCTTGTTTCAAAATGATGTCTTAGTCGTTCCAGGCTTTGCCTTTATAAACAAAGTCATGCCAGACCTCACCTTTATTAGTCAGGAGATAATCTTTACCCCATCATTGCAGGCACATTTGTCAGTCTCTGTCGGGACTCAGATTCACAACTACCGGATAAGTAGTCATAGTTTGCCTCAAAAATACACTTACACAAGTTTTTTTTACGTGCAATCATAAGGAAAGTTAGTCAATGACGTCATGGGCTGTGCATTTAAAAAAAGTATAGTAGACATGATATATATTCAATGTGCTAGAAACATTATCAATGAAAGGAAGAAAAACTGTTCATGCAACCAAATATTTTTTTTTAACATTCAGGGAGTACTGATACTACATGTACTTAACTCTGTCATATCAAGAGTGCTGTGTATATATTTTTAGCTCGACTATACGAAGTATAAGGAGAGCTATCCTACTCGCCCCGGCGTTGGCGTCGGCGTCAGCGTCTTTCCGCGTCCCCACCTTGGTTAAAGTTTTGGTGCACTTTCTCTTTTTTTCAACTTATCTCTGTAATTACTTGATGGATTTGATTTAAACTTGAAATACTTATTCCTCATCATCATCCACATCATCTGACATAAGGGCCATAACTCTGGCACTAATATTTCATGAATTATCCCCCCTTTTCACTTAGATTTTCAGGTTAAAGTTTTGATGCACTTTCACTCTATCTCTGTTATTACTGAATGGAATTGATTCAGACTTAAAATAGTTGTTCAACATCATCACCCACATCATATGACACAAGGTGCATAACTCTGGCACCATTTTTTCATGAATTATTCCCCCTTTTTACTTAGAAATTCAGGTTAAAGTTTTGGTGCACTTTCACTCAACCTCTGTTATTACTGAATGGATTTGATTCAAACTTGAAATAATTGTTCAGCATCATCACCCACATCATATGACATAAGGGCCATAACTCTGGCACAATTTTTCATGAATTATTCCCCTTTTTACTTAGAATTTCAGGTTAAAGTTTTATGCACTTTCACTCTATCTCTGTTATTACTGAATGGATCTGATTCAAACTTAAACAATTTTTCAACATCATTAACCTTATCATATGACACAAGGTGCATAACTCTGGGACCAATTTTTCATGAATAATTTCCCCTTTTTACTTAGAATTTTAGGTTAAAGTTTTGATGCACTTTCACTCTGTCTCTGTTATTACTGAATGGATTTGATTCAAACTTAAAATAGTTGTTCAACATCATCACCCACACCATATGACGCAAGGTGCATAACTCTGGCACCAATTTTTCATTAATTATTCCCCCTTTTTACTTAGAAATTTAGGTTAAAGTTTTGATGCATTTTCACTCTGTCTCTGTTATTACTGAATGGATTTGATTCAAAGTTAGAATAGTTGTTCAGCATCATCACCAACACTATATGACACAAGGTGCATAACTCTGGCACCAATATTTAATGAATTATGCCCCTTTTTGCTTAGGATATACTTATATAGTGTTTTGATACATTTTATCTTTACCTCTCTTATTACTTTAAGTTGATATTTTTGACATAGACTCAGGCTATTGTGCAATATCTTCATCCACAATTGGAGTCATTAAACACTCCAGTGACAGCTCTAGTTTCCTCAGGTGTGCCCAGTTTCACTATCCAGCATCGAAATAGTCGAGTGCGCTGTCTCCTGTGACAGCTCTTGTTATATATGATTCTGGTTATTTTAATTTGTAGAAACAGTTATTTCTAAAATGATTATTTATTTCTTACAGAGATGCCTTTACCAAACCCAGAAGAAGATGGACCTGGAGAAGGTACAGTAGTTATGTAGATCTTCAAAACCTTTGATATTCCATTGACCACTATTTATTTGTAATATGAAACTGGTCCAAAACTGAGTCAGTGTTATGGCCCATTCTTTTTAGCTCACCTGAGCACAAAGTGTTCAAGGTGAGCTATTGTGATCGGTGAATGTCCGTCGTCTGTGTGTGTGTGTGCGTTTGTGTGTCAACTTCTTCTCCTCCTAAACCACTGACTAGATTTTGACCAAACTTCACAGGAATGATCCTTGGGTGGTCCTCTACCAAAGTTGTTCAAATGGTTACGGTCCATTGCACAACTAGGTCACAGGAGCTAAAGATTGTTCAGATTATGGCCCTGGGGTGAAAAGTGGCCCCACGTGGGGGGGGGGGGGGGGGGGCTTAAGTTTTACATAGACTTAAATAGGAAAGAACTTTAAAAATCTTCTTGTCTGAAACCACAAGGCCTAGGCCATTGATATTTGGTATGTAGCATTGCCTAGTGGTTCTCTACCAAGATTGTTCAAATTATGAGCCTGGGGTGAAAAGTGGCCCCGTCTTGGGGGGTGGGGGGGGGTCTCAAGTTAACATAGATTATATAGAGAAAAAACTTAAAAAATCTTCTTGTCTGAAACCACAAAGCCTAGGCCATTGATATTTGGTACGTAGCATTTCCTATTGGTCCTCTACCAAGATTGTTCAAATTATGCCCCTGGAGTGAAAAGTTGCCCCTCCCTGGGGGGGGGGGGGGGGGTCACAAGTTTAACATAGACATATAGGGAATTTTTTTAAAAAAAAATCTTGTCTGAAACCACAAGGCTTAGGCCTTTCATATTTGGTATGTAGCATTGCCTAGTGGTCCTCTACCAAGATTGTTCAAATTAAGCCCCTGGGGTGAAAAGTTGCCACACCCGGCGGGTCATGAGGTCATCATGACCTTTAGTGCCAGAAACGTTGATAACTTGGCAAAGTTTTGGGATAGGACCCTCAAACTTAGTAGAGGTGTTGGTCCTGACCAGAAGATGCCCCTGAAGGAAAAGGTCAAGGTCACAGTGACCTGTAGTACCAAAAAACTTTAAACTCAGCAGTGCTTCAGGCTAGGACCCCTTAGACTTAGAATGGATGTTGGTCCTAACAGTAGATGACCCTAAGGGTAAAGCTCATTGTCTAGATCACCATGACCTTTTTTTTTAGCTCACCAGAGCCAAAGATCACTCACCATCCAGCGTCCGTAAACTTTTACTTTAAATGACATCTCCTCATAAACCGCTAGGCCAGTCTCATCCAAACTTCACAGGAATGTTCCTTCGGTGAAGCTCTACAAAATTTTTTCAAAGAATTGAATTCCATGCAGAACTCTGGTTGCCATGGCAACCAAAAGGAAAAACTTCAAAAATCTTCTTCTCAAAAACAAGAAGACCTAGAGCTTAGATATTTGGTGTGAAGCATTGCCTAGTGGACCTCTACCAAATTTGTTCAAATCATGACCCAGGGTTTAAAATTGACCCCGCACCAGTGGTCACTTGATTTTACATAGGAAAATCTTAAAAAATCTTCTTCTCAAAAACCAGAATTCCTAGAGCTTAGATATTTGACATGTAGCATTGCCTAGTGCACCTCTACTAAACTTGTTCAAATCATGATCCTGGGGTCAAAATTGACTCCGCCCCAGGGGTCACTTGATTTTGCATAGATTTCTATTGAAAATCTTCAAAAATTTTCTAAAAATAAACCAGAAGGCCTAGGTCTTAGATATTTGACATGTAGCATTGCCTAGTAGACCTCTACAAAATTTGTTCAAATCATGACCCCCAGGGTCAAATTGACCCCGCCCCATGGGGTTACTTGATTGTACATAGAAAAATCTTCAAAATTTTTCTAAAAATAAACCAGAAGGCCTAGAGCTTAGATATTTGACATGTAGCGTTGCCTAGTGGACCTCTACAAAATTTGTTCAATCTTGACCCCCCCCCCCCCCCCCCCCCCCCCGTCCCCCAAGGATCAAATTGACCCAGCCCCAGGGATTACTTGATTGTACATAGGGAAATCTTCATAAATTTGCTAAAAATAAACCAGAAGGCCTAGATCTTAGATATTTGATATGTAACATTGTCCTTTAGACTTCTATAAAATTTATTCAAATCATGACCCCTGGTGTAAAATTGGCCCCTCCCCAGGGGTCACTTGATTTTACATAGGAAAATCTTCAAAAAATTTCTAAAAATAAACCAGAAGGCCTAGAGCTTAGATATTTGACATGTAGCGTTGCCTAGTGGACCTCTACAAAATTTGTTCAATCTTGACCCCCCAAGGATCAAATTGATTCAGCCCCAGGGATTACTTGAATGTACATAGGGAAATCTTCATAAATTTGCTAAAAATAAACCAGAAGGCCTAGATCTTAGATATTTGATATGTAACATTGTCCAGTAGACTTCTATAAAATTTATTCAAATCATGACCCCCGGTGTAAAATTGGCCCCGCCCCAGGGGTCACTTGATTTTACATAGGAAAATCTTCAAAAAATTTCTAAAAATAAACCAGAAGGCCTAGAGCTTAGATATTTGACATGCTGCATTGCCTAGTGGACCTCTACAAAATTTGTTCAAATCATGACCCCCGGGTCAGAAATGACCACACCCCAGGAGTCACTTGATTTTACGTAGGAAAATTTTCAAAAATGTTCTAAAAATAAACCAGAAGGCATAGGTCTTAGATATTTAACATGTAGCATTGCCTAGTAGACTTCTACAAAATTTGTTCAAATCATGACCCCCAAGGTCAAATTGACCCAGCCCCAGGGGCTACTTGATTGTACATAGGCAAAGCTTCATGAATTTGCTAAAAATAAACCAGAAGGCCTAGATCTTAGATATTTGATATGTAACATTGCCCAGTTGACTTCTACAAACTTTGTTCAAATCATAACCCCTGGGGTAAAATTGGCCCCGCCCCAGGGGTTACTTGATTGTACATCGGAAAATCTTCCAAAAAAATTCTAAAAATCATCAGTTTGACATTTGAAACATGTAGCTCATATTTCTACGGTGAGCGATCCAGGGTCATCATGACCCTCTTGGTTACACTACCGGTGAAAAGCTATGATATCTCTGAAATGCTAGGGGCTTAGTCCCTAAAACTAAGAAGGGATGTTTGTCCCGACTAGTTGATGAACTTGATTGAGAAAAACTGAAAAAACTTGATAACTCTGCAACGCTATGAATAACATGACTCAGGTGAGCGATATAGGGATATCATGGCCCTCTTGTTGATGGCCCTACCTGATTTTCTCAAAATAAAAAAAGAAAATGTATGGTAGAATGTTAATTTTAAGCTTTGTTAAAACCATGCTACCTACATGGGTCAGTTATTTTGCATATTTAGAAAAGATCCTTATTTAAAATAACAAATACATGAGTTTAAATACTTGATATCCTTTGGACAACTGGCAGATAACTTTTAAATGTATTCAGTGTATATGCTAAATTGAACATTTCTCTCAAGAGTTATCTTTTTAGTTATTGAAATGATAAATAATTACCTTGCATGTATGAAGCATTTCTGTTTTCTATTTGTAGCAAGGTCACAACACAGGTTTCAGTGAAAAAAAAAAGATAAGATTGACTTTAAAAAAAAAAGAAAAAACTGAAACATTAGTGCAAAGTTTGATTTTAGACCCCCTTGTAATTTTTATCAAACCCGTCAATTTCATGCAAGGCCAAACATGCCAAAAAATGCTTAATACATATATACATATTGTATATGAATTAAGACCTAACAGTTGACTGTATATATTTACAGGCGTGGATGAGGCTACTGTTGAAGACAGCCACAGTCCAGAATCCCTAGAACATGAGTCTGAGTCTCCCAAGTTACAGCAAGCCAGTCTGGATTACCACTGTGCTGATTTGAAGTCTAGGAGTTTCAGCACAATACCGCTGCAGTCCATTGAGCCCATTGATGCTGATGTAGAGATGGAGCCAGTCGGTAGGAGACATGGATTCAGGCTGTCAAATCCTCAAGGTATAAATTATCAATTTTTAGCTCACCTGTCACATAGTGACAAGGTGAGCTTTTGTGATCGCGCAGCGTCCGTCGTCCGTGCGTAAACTTTTGCTTGTGACCACTCTAGAGGTCACATTTTTTGTGGGATCTTTATGAAAATTGGTCAGAATGTTCATCTTGATGATATCTAGGTCAAGTTCGAAACTGGGTCACGTGCCATCAAAATCTAGGTCAGTAGGTCTAAAAATAGAAAAACCTTGTGACCTCTCTAGAGGCCATATATTTCACAAGAACTTCATGAAAATTGGTCAGAATGTTCACCTTGATGATATCTAGGTCAAGTTCGAAACTGGGTCTCATGCCATCAAAAACTAGGTCAGTAGGTCTAAAAATAGAAAAACCTTGTGACCTCTCTAAAGACCATATTTCTCAATGGATCTTCATGAAAATTGGTCAGAATGTTCACCTTGATGATATCTAGATCAAGTTCGAAACTGGGTCACGTGCGGTCAAAAACTAGGTCAGTAGGTCTAAAAATGGAAAAACCTTGTGACCTCTCTAGAGGCCATATTTCTCAACGGATCTTCATGAAAATTGGTCAGAATGTTCAACTTGATAATATCTAGGTCAAATTTGAAACTGGGTCACGTGGGGTCAAAAACTAGGTCAGTAGATCTAAAAATAGAAAAACCTCGTGACCTCTCTAGAGGCCATATTTTTCATGAGATCTTCATGAATATTGGTCAGAATGTTCACCTTGATGATATCTAGCTCAAGTTCGAAACTGGGTCACATGGGGTCAAAAACTAGGTCAGTAGGTCTAAAAATAGAAAAACATTGTGACCTCTCTAGAGGCCATATTTTTCAATGGATCTTCATGAAAATTGGTCAGAATGTTCACCTTGATGATATCTAGGTCAAGTTCGAAATTGGGTCACTTCGGCTTAAAAAGTAGGTCAGTAGATCTAAAAATAGAAAAACCTTGTGACCTCTCTAGAGGCCATATTTTTCAGAAATCTTCATGAATATTGGTCAGAATGTTCACCTTGATGATATCTAGGTCAAGTTCGATACTGGGTCACGTGGGGTCAAAAACTAGGTCAGTAGATCTAAAAATAGAAAAACCTTGTGACCTCTCTAGAGGCCATATTTCTCATGGATCTTCATGAAAATTGGTCAGAATGTTCACATTGATGATATCTAGGTCAAGTTCGAAACTGGGTCACGTGGGGCAAAAACTAGGTCAGTAGGTCTAAAAATAGAAAAACCTTGTGACCTCTCTAGAGGCCATATTTCTCAATGGATCTTCATGAAAATTGGTCAGAATGTTAACCTTGATGATATCTAGGTCAATTGTGTAACTGGGTCATGTGCGTTCAAAAACTAGGTCAGTAGGTCGAAAAATAGAAAAACCATTTGACCTCTCTAGAGGCCATATTTTTCACGAGATCTTCATGAAAATTGGTGAAAATGTTCAACTTGATGATATCTAGGTCAAGTTCGAAACTGGGTCACGTGGGGTCAAAAACTAGGTCAGTAGGTCTAAAAATAGAAAAACCTTGTGACCTCTTTAGAGGCCATATTTCTCAATGGATCTTCATGAAAATTGGTCAGACTGTTCACCTTGATGATATCTAGGTCAAGTTCGAAACTGGGTCACGTGGGATCAAAAACTAGGTCAGTAGGTTAAAAAAATAGAAAAACCTTGTGACCTCTCTAGAGGCCATATTTTTCACGAAATCTTCATGAAAATTGGTCAGAATGTTCACCTTGATGATATCTAGGTCAAGTTCGAAACTGGGTCACGTGGGGTCAAAAACTAGGTCAGTAGGTCTAAAAATAGAAAAACCTTGTGACCTCTCTAGAGGCCATATTTCTCAATGGATCTTCATGAAAATTGGTCAGAATGTTCACCTTGATGATATCTAGGTCATGTTCGAAACTGGGTCATGTGGGATCAAAAACTAGGTCAGTAGGTCTAAAAATAGAAAAATCTTGTGACCTCTCTAGAGGCCATATTTCTCAATGGATCTTCATGAAAATTGGTCAGAATGTTCACCTTGATGATATCTAGGTCAAGTTTGAAACTGGGTCATGTGCGGTCAAAAACGAGGTCAGTAGGTCGAAAAATAGAAAAACCTTGCAACCTCTCTAGAGGCCATATTTTTCACGAGATCTTCATGAAAATTGATGAGAATGTTCACCTTGATGATATCTAGGTCAAGTTTAAAAATGGGTCACGTGCCTTCAAAACTAGGTCATTAGGTCAAATAATAGAAAAACCTTGTGACCTCTCTAAAGGTCATATTTTTCAATGGATCTTCATGAAAATTGGTCAGAATTTTTTATCTTGATGATATCTAGGTCTGACTAGGTCACTATGTCAAATAATAGAAATAACGACGTCATACTCAGTTCAACACTGGGTCATGTGGGGATAGGTGAGCGATTCAGGACCATCATGGTCCTCTTGTTAAAATGTTATTACTGAGAGGTATCATCTTTAAAAAATTAAATTGTCCAGATTTTGAAAAAGACAAGGCTACAGTTGAAGACAGTCAGTGTCTAGAATATATAGGAGGACACGAGTCCGAGTCTCTCAGCTTTGTGTTCAGGCTCACGTCAACCAGTCAGAGTTCAGTGTCATTAGGAGAACAAGCTTCTGTGCCCTCCAGCTCTGTTGACACATTCCATCCATGCTTTGAAGGTAATGTTTACTGGTTTTATATGGTGACATTTAAGTTACCCAAAACATAACTGTAACTTAAGAAACTTGAAACGTGCTCACCGTAGTATTTCACCAGAATGCAATCTGTTGACTGCTTTTCAGTTTAAGGTTGTATGTCAAAAGCTCTGTGTCATTATATGATAAAGAACATTTTGGACAAAAACTTCAGAACAGTTATGGGTCTACAGTCTGAGTCATTGTCATTTTGGGTGGTGTAAGATCAAAGATACAACATACAGCTATCCTATATTTGCTGAATCCATTTTTGTCGATCCCACTTGCGGAAGCGAAGACATAGTTGTCCAAATGGCTGTTCGGTGTATGCATGTGCATCCGTCCGTCCGTGCATCCGTCTGAATTTGTTTGTCCGGACCATAACTTTGACATGCATGGAGCAATCTTGTTTATATTTGGCATGAATGTTAACCTCAGTGAGACGGAGTGTCATGCGCAAACCCCAGGTTCCTATCTCAAAGGTCAAGGTCACACAGGTCAAAGGCCAAATTCAGAAATGAATGTCCGGAGCATTTCTTCTTCATGCATGAAGGGATTTTGATGTAACTTGGCACAGTTGTTCACCATCATGAGACGGAGTGTCTTGCGCAAGAGTCAGGTCCCTAAGTCTAAGGTCAAGGTTACACTTAGAGGTCAAAGGATACAAGACTGACAACTTTGTCCGGAGCATTTCTTCTTCATGCATGGAGGGATTTTGATGTAACTTGGGTACAAATGTTCACCACCATTAGACGGAGTGTCATGCGCAAGAACCAGGTCCCTAGGTGTAAGGTCAAGGTCACACTTAGAGGTCAAAAGTCAGATACAAGAATGACTTTGTCTGGAGCATTTCTTTTTGATGCATAGAGGGATTTTGATGTAACTTGGCACAATTGTTCATCATCATGAGACGGAGTGTCATGTGCAAGATCCTATAATTACTTCCCTTTGTTGTTACTATAAACAGCTTATATTTGTAACTTTTTTATTACTGGTGGTAGGGAAAAATCAAGACCACTTTTCTGTAGTACAACACGCATGTTACATCCAATTGTCAGGTGTATTTTGACCTATCTCTGCTGATGAGGATTTTTGTGTGGACTTAGAATTTTTTTTTTTTTTTTTTAAGATTTACGTCCCTTTGTTGTTACTTTAAATAACTTGTATTGTAACTTTTTGCAATCTCTTTTTTATTTGGCATAAATGTTTGCCTCAATGAGACAAGAGTGTCATGTGCAACTCCCAGTTCTTTTGACAGCTGGCGGGCTCGACATGTTGCTCGTGGGCATCTAGTCTTTGACCTTATCTTACACCACCCTCAGAGCTGCCTCAAATACATCTGGTAGTGGTGATAAGGCTTTAAATTTTAACTGGATTAGGAGGATGTACAGTTTAGCCTCCCAGAGCGGCACCTGAACAGCGGCTTCCTCCCTACAACGGCAACAAAAAATCCTCTGCTTGATTTTCTAAGTATTTTAACCTCTAGCGAACGACAACTCTGTACAGCGGCAAGCGGCTGTTAAAAAAAGTTACCTTCTCCCCCAAAAACCTCTCTTGAAGGACACGTGGTTATGACGTAACTGGCTTTGGGTGTTGGAAATCTTTCGAGTAATTAGACTGCTGGTTAAAAATCGATTAAGAGCTTAATGCTGATGTTTGGACAAGGATGACCTTATCACTAATGTGTTAAAATTGGCTTGTAACACTTGAACGTGTGTTTTAAAGAGACAAAGGACTGTAAAGAATTGTGTTGAATTGTGTGTTTTCACACCCGTTTAGGGATCTGGGGCCGTATTCTAACATTAACTAACAGATTCTAATTACTTAGTAGATTTTTCTTAGGTTAGAAATTTCCTAAAAAATTTCCTTAGAAATTTGTTACGTCAGAAATTTCTTGACTTTAAGAAAAAAAATAGGTTGGTTGCCACGGAATTCTGGTAATTCATGAATGTGTGATTGTTCAAAAGAGTTTCCTTTACAAGATTAAAACATTTTGTTTATTTATTTAGTTTACTTTTTATGTACTAGTATACAGATATAATATTAATTACAAGTACCAGCAAACAATCTGCAAACAATTCTATCACAATGTTAAGGTTACGGTACTTTGCTACTATATTCTGGATATGTCGCTTATAGCTGACACCTCTAAGGAGCAACACCTCTCTAGAGCAACCAAAATCCTTGCATCCACCTGATGTCACTCTCCTTGCATCCACCTGATGTCACTCTCCTTGCATCCACCTTATGTCACTCTCCTTGCATCCACCTGATGTCACTCTCCTTGCATCCACCTGATGTCACTCTACAGAGGTTATACTCTACCTTTTTTTCCTACCAACCAATATCTAGTTTATAAAATGTTTTGATTTGCAGTGTCTTAAGTTCGGTAAGCCACAACATGAGTCTGAAACAGAAGAGTCTGATGATGAAGTTGCTGGAAAAGGTTCGTAAAGAAACTTGTAAAGATTTGTTCAAAAGTTAAATATTTTGATACCTGGGGAAAGACTGTATCATTACTTAAGTAAGAAAAGAATGGAAAATGGGGGTTAAACTTGTTTTGTTAATGTTTATTTAACTCCATATTTCAACAGTATGTCACCTATATAACAGTGGTTAGTTGGCCTACTTATACTATTCTTGGGAAGGCTCAGCCGACTTGAGCAGATAACCTGTACTAAGTACATTTCCTCCCTCAAATAACTGACACCTTCCCTACATGAAACAGCTGTAGATAGAGAATGAATGTAGGAAATAAATTAATAACAAATCTCTGTGACGTTTACATGGTCGGTGGGGATCCAATCCAGGATCCCTGGATTGTTATGAACATGTGTGAGTTTTCAGTACAAGTTAACTGCATTCGGTATTTCAAGAATTAATTGCTGTACGTAATTTATTGGAAAATGTCTTTATTCATATTCAGTATATTATCTGTAGGTTTAGTAGTATTCATTATTCCTATTTTGAACTTTAAACCCATGAAGGCAGAAGCGTTATCCACTTCACCACAGGGCTTGAATGAGGTTTAAAGGCAAAAGCTACATCAGTTTTGCATATGCTGATTCAATTTCTCAGTTAGTTCATTTTTACCTCCCAACTGACAGGTGTTCAGTCATTTTGAATGATTTTTTCATGCATTTTTATCAGTTAGAAAAACTGTCTCGCTCTACTATATTTAATCCTTTGGTATGACTTGTTATGTAGGTTGATCCTTACTGTACAAAGATCAGTTTAGTAGAGTTGTCCAAAATAAATGGCTTTCAGTTACTGACAGAATGATTCTGCTGCTTATGTAGTCAAATACTACTTGGGCCTTTTGTTGACCTCAAATCGGACATCTAATGTTGATGATACTGTTATTTTGTAAAATTGTTTATTTTTTCAGTGCAAAAATCACAAAGACGCATTTATTCGGACGATGACCAGGAACTCACTGTGTCTGCAGATCCACGTAAGTCAGTAAAGATTAGCAATAAGTGCAAATATTAATTGTGTTTCCATGGAAATGGATATGTGCAGTGATAAAAATAGCAATAAAATGTTTTTTGTCAGAATAAATTTGGGCATGTGGTATTAGACTTTATTCAACAAATAAAGGAATAATTTGAAAGATAGAAGTGATAATCAGTGTAATAATAAATTTTTACCTATTATATGCCCGCATTTTGAAAAATGGCGGGTATATTGGTTGGCAAATGTTGGTTGGTCGGTCGGTATGACCATCTACCAGCATCTTGTCCACGCCCTTTTTGAAAAAAAAAAAATCATCTGATCATCACCAAAGTTGGTCAGATGTATCAAAATGATATCTTAGTTGAGTTTGATTATGAGTCTTGCCAGGTCAAAAACTAGGTCATGGGGTCACTTAGTGCATTTCATACTGTGAAATTCTTGTGACAATAGCCCTCCCCCAGGGTGGCATGCCTGTTTTACAAACAACTCTTTTAGACTTTGGTATGGTAGTAACAATAAATACAGTGACAGAAAATGCTAATTTTATGCCACCAGCATCTAGTGATTGACTTGTCCATTTGTTAGTAACGCAAATCTTTAAAACTCTTCATCTTGGCCCAGCCCTGGGGATTATCAGCTTTACTAGTACTAAGGAAATCTTCCAAAAAGATCCAGAAACGCATGACCCAGAGCTAAATATTTAGCATGTAACATAAGCAAGTGGACCTCTTCAAAATTGCTCAAATCAAGACCCTAGGGGTCATATTAGCTCCGCCTCCGGGCCTATCAGTTTTACGTAGACTTATATAAGAAAATCTTTAAAAAGCTTCTTCTCAAGAACTACTTGGCTGAGAGCTTATAATATTTTGCATGTAGCATTAGAAAGTGGACCTCTTTCAACGTTGTTCAAATCATGAACCTTGCATGGCTTATCAGTTCACTTAGACTTATATAAGGAAAACCTTCTAAAATTTCCTCCAGAACCGCAAGGCCCAAAGCATAAGATTTTGCATGTTTCATAAGCTAGTGGACTGCTTTCAAAGATGTTTAAATTATGACCCCTAAGGTTATACTTGCCCAGCCCCGGGACTAATCAGGTATATGTTCACTTACATAAGGAATTCTTTAGAACCACAATGTCTACAGTCCTGATACCGCATTTAATATGCAACACCATGGTCCTCAAAAAAGCCGTTGTTATTGCATTTCTATTAAGGTATTAGATCACTAATAGTAATGTTTTCTAAATGGCCTTTGCTTGGTATATTCTGAAAGGTATCCGTGTTTGGCACTATTTTGCAATTTTTTAAACAACTTTTACTGTAGCGTTTTTTATAAATTTTGTATAACTTATGGTATCTCCTCAAGCTCCAGTACAGACAAATTTCAAAGTGATGGCCACTATCCAAAACATTTGCAGAGAACTCATTTTACCATTAATTGTAATAAAAGAAACAGCAGAATATTGGTAAACAATTATAAAACACAAAAAAATTGTTAATATCATTTTTAGCTTGACTATTCGAAGAATAAGTAGAGCTATCCTACTCACCACGGCGTCGGTGTCGGCGTCACACCTTGGTTAACTTTTTCGTACCAGTCCACTTTTTGACAAAGTCTTTCGAGATAAAGCTTCGAAACTTTCAACACTTGTTTACCATCACCATGACCAGTTATAGGCAAGAGCATATAACTCTATCATAGATTTTGGCTGAATTATGGCCCCTTTTGACTTAGAAATCATGGTTAAGTTTTTCGTACCAGTTCATATTTTGACAAAGACTTTTGAGATAAAGCTTTGAAACTTTCAACACTTGTTTACCATCACTGTGTCTAGTTATAGGCAAGAGCACATAACTCCATCAAGAATTTTGGCTGAATTATTGCCCTTTTTGACTTAGAAATTTTGGTTAAGTTTTTCGTACCAGTTTGTATTTTGGCAAAGTCTTTTGAGATAAAGCTTTGAAACTTTCAACACTTGTTTACCATCACCATGACCAGTTATAGGCAAATGTACATAACTCCATCAAGGATTTTGGCTGAATTATGGCCCCTTTCTACTTAGAAATCTTGGTTTAATTTTTGTACCAGTTCATATTTTGTGTAAAGTGTTTGACATATGGCTTTGAAACTTTTATCACTTATTCAGTATAATAATCTATATCTGTAGGAAAGAGTACATAACTCTATCATCTATTTTGGCTGAATTACAGCCCTTTTTGGACTTGGAAATCTGTTCTGTTTTCATACAAGTCTATGTTTTGTCAAAACTATTTGACATTTAGCTTTTAAACTTTGAACACTTATTTATCATTATGATTTCCATCTGTAAGCAGGAGTACATAACTCTGACAACTATTTTGGCTGAATAATGGCCCTTTTTGGACTTTGAAATTATTTCACACATTGCCATTTAGTGCAAGACTTACCGGTATCGAAATCCACAAATACTGGAACATTGTCCAATCTATTTTTTCTTTTGTCTGAATATCTATGTTAATATTTTGACCCTGTTATTCAATCAATTCTTCGAATAGTCGTGCGCGCTGTCATCAGACAGCTCTTGTTTCTATGGTGCCTCAAGTAAACGGAATTCATATTTTAACATTGAAAAATTAAGGTCGAATGCTGAGTTTCTGTTTTGAATTTTGCTTACTTCATTTAAAAATAACCTTGGGGCAGACGTAAAACCTACCTAAATTTCTTCCACAATATATAATCTAAGAGTAAAAGCAAAATAGAGAACTTTCGCCGCATGTAACTCAATATTTTTAAAGATGTGTAACTCTGCCCCTTCTGTTTAAGTAGTAAATTCACTTTGAACACCAGGAAATTGCTCATCTAATATATCTTTTTCCATTTTTGTACAAGAAATCAGTAAAAAGTCTTGAAAGAAGTAAAAACTTACTAGAAAAAAAGGAAAATAAAGAGAAAAAATTTGGTCCCAGTAGGGCTTGAACCTATGCCCACCTAAGAATTGCAGTAAAAGTAGGTTTATGGTAGGAATTGAATACTCTTCAAAAAGGAGGTTCTCTATTAGTGATCTAATACCTAAACTTATTCTTGTTTCAGCAGCTACAAGAAGAGGGATGAAGAGAAGATGGAACACTGAGGAAGATTATCTCTTCATTGACTTCTTCAAAGATGAAATTACTCTTAAAAAAATGCCCACTGGAGGGAAAATACTCCAGGCACTAAAAATACTCAAAGGCCAAACAGTGGCACAGATTAGGACAAGATCGAGTCAATAATATCATTAAGGAGAAACAAGAAATCAAAGAGGTGCTGAACTCTATATGGATAATCTGTGGTATTGTTATTATGTATAATTGTTGTCACCTTGACGTCGTAGGCATCTGCGGCATTGTCGTCGGCGGTGTCATACCACAAAAAACTTTAATATTGGCCATAACTTTTCTATTTGTTGAAACTTTTTGTTCATACTTACACACAACGTTCCATAGCACAACCTCTTTCCAGTGAGGGTACGGTAGTGGTTTTTTCAGTAGGCATGCTTTCTCTGCGCTCTGACTTTTTCTCAATTTAAATGTGTTTCTAAGGAATTTTGTGGAATAAATTTATGGATACTTTGTAACGGAAACACAGGGTAAACCTTTAAACTACAAGATGTGACCAAAATGCTGTAGCATATTTCATAAACTCTCGAAAACTTGATTATGTAAAACGTGCCCGCTATATGTATGGGCGCCGCCATTTTGTTTATTTGATTGTTTGAGTAAATTTAAAGTGAACAAATACAATCTTGAGAAATGGTAGAAAGAGACTCCGATAGGAAAATGGCAGACAATAATAAGGAAAAAGAGTGTGGAAACAAGAATTCAAAAAAACAGGGTCGGAAAGCAGTCAGCGGTGCAAGTGACCTTGACTCAAGTATGAGCACTCCTCCAAACAAAACGCGAACAAAACCAGGGAAAAATACTGAGGAGGATTTGACCTCAATTCAAAAGCAGTTGTCAGAGATAAATACAAAAATGTCTAACATTTCATGACAAAAAGCGACGGAAATCTTCAAAATATGATTCGAGAAAACATCCAACAGATGAAAGACGACCTATTGAAATCTGTCGAAAAAAAAATCGACATCCTAGAAAGTAAACTATTCGTAAAAGAAAAGGAAAATGACGAGCTAAAAACAGAGGTAAAATATTTACAAAAGAAAATGAAACAAAAGGATGATGAAAATCGTAAAATTAAAATTGAAATGCAAAATATTGACAATAACACCATGGAGTATTTAAACACTAGGGTCCCGTGAGATAATTCAGCCATAGGAAATGTCAGACATTGAGGTGTATACCGTGAACGGCTAGATTAAACAGTCTCTGCAAACAATGTTTGTGTGTATAAAGTTTGAAGTATGAATAAATAAAAACAACATGAATATGTATACTCAGTTTAATAGCTAGTCTAAAATAGCCAAATTAAGTACATTTTGATAATGATTCAGGGCCGTAGGAACGAGGGGGGGCAGGGGGCCCCCCCCCCCCCCCCAATTTTATGACCAATTATGGTAATCGCGAGTAAATTTTAGCTGATTTTCAATATGTGTTTCCTCCAACCCCCACTCCAAATCTGAAAATGCTTCCTACGGTCCTGTGATTTTCTACTCATTGATTAGACCAAAATATTATAACGTGAATAAAAGTTTTTTTCTACATTCATTGTGTGGCCTTTGGCAAGGGCGGAAATAGAATTTGGTGCGAGTGTAAGAATTTTTTTTAAAAAAATGGATCTGTCTGGTGCATTCTGGACGTTCTGAAGTACTTAAATTTATTTGGTATTGAAAAAGGACATGTTTTGTGACAAAATCAAGGGCTATTAGATCTAACATAGAAATGGTAAAGAGATTATAAGAGCTGATGTTGGATTTTCATTGTGCGAGCGTAGCAAGCGAGAAAAGGGCATATTTTATGTTTTTTACCTAGAATAAAAGACAAATTACCTATGCATGAAAAAAAAATTATTTTGTATTTTTCACCCAGAACAAAACTAAGATAAATAACTATGCGAGCAAGGACAAATTTATGCACATTTTTTTTTTCACCCGGGATAAGAAATATTGTATGCGAGCATGGCGAGCGAGAAAAATGCATTTTTTTTAAAACTTTTTTTTCACCCAGAACAAAGACAAATTATATACCTATATGCTCCGGTGATTTTATTGGGGGTGCGTTCCTGGTGCGCCTCCACCCCTGGATCCGACCTTGTTTGGCAAGGTAGATCTTTTATTTAATCATAAATAAATTACGATGTTAAATCTTAAACCTTTGCAACCTTAACAACTAAGGGAAGTTAATCTTTAAAGAGAGAGAGAGAGAGAAAAAAAAAAAAAAAAAATTACAAGTCCATACAAAAATCCTAACCAGGTAGAGATAGCTCAAAATACACCTCAGAATTGGATGTAACATGCATGTTGTACTACAGAAAAATGGTCTCGATTTTTCCCTACGACTTGTAATGAAAAAGTTACAATATAAGCTATTTATAGTAACAGCAAAGGGAAGTAATTCAAAAGAAGGGACCAGTGCATGACACTCCGTCTCATGATGGTGTACAATTTTGCCAAGTTACATCAAAATCCCTCCATGCATGAAGTTGAAATGCTCCGGACAAAGTCATTCTTGTATCTGACCTTTGGCCTCTAAGTGTGACCTTGACCTAGGGACCTGGTTCTTGCGCATGACACTCCGTCTCATGCTTGTGAACATTTGTGCTTAGTTGTATCAAAATCCCTCAATGCATGAAGAAGATATGCTCCGGACAAAGTTTTCATTCTTGTATCCTTTGACCTCTAGGAGACAACTTTTTCTCAAAGATTACTTAAAATAATCGGAAAAAGTTGTTTCCCTTTGAAAATGAATGCCATTTGTACTTAAAATAATCGGGAACAGTTGTCTCCCTTTGAAAATGAATACCATTTGTAAAGAAATAAAGATAAACAATTGCTGAAAACTGTGTACCACCTTGTTATGCGAAATTTCACCACTCGCACGCTATTGCAAATGCATCAAAACGAACATGTGTAACAGTTCTTTGAAAATGGTGAGTTTTTAAAGGCTTTTAACTGTCCGGAAGTGGAGCCCCTTTAGGCAGCCCTTTTCCGGAATTCAATGTTTATATCAGTATACTGACACTTGTTTCGTAAAGTAATATACATGTTTTACATGCTGTTCAATTTTCATGTCAAACAACTCTTTCTTTCTATGATTTGGTGTTGTTTGATTTTTGTTTCTCAAGGCCTCCATCGAAACCTTAATGATATGGAAAATCTAGCGGACAGAATTTTACCAAATTTTATATTATGTAAGCTAGAACTAAGACAAAAAAATTTAAACCAAAAAAATAATATCAACCCATGCTTGTTTTCAAGAAAAATTAAAAAATATTCACTCCACCCACAAAAGTATTTTTTCATTACCCCACCCACCTAAAAATTATGAACATTTTTTTACTTACAAAACAAATTGCACAATGTTATTATCAGTTTCTTAACCAATTTTCTTACTCACATGCAAAATAATGCTCCTTTAAGGTTGCATGCCTCTAGGTCAAATACTTTTTGAGATACGTGCTACACAAGCTTTCACATGCCATTTACGTATATATTTGACCACGTCAAGGGACATAAATCTGTGTTTTACTGAGTGAAACCTCAAATAAAAGCACTGGTGCACAACTTCGCATGCTGAATTTAATTCTTGTGTGGTTTCATAACTCTTGGCGCATATACTTTTGAGGTACATGAGACACAAATGTTTAAACCCTTTATGTACAATTTGACTGTCAAGGGCCATAACTCTGGTCTTACTACGTAAAATGCGGGATGGGGCACAAAAAGTATAACAACATTTTTAGGAAGTCACATTTGAACTTGAAGGAGATAGATCTACGTTAAGATTTTCTGGAATTTTATTTGACTTGGAGTCCGCTGCATCATTACTGGACGAAATAGTTTACTTTCAAATTGGCTGTCCACAATGTATTCGATTCGAGCACTTCCTACGACTACTCCTCCAATAAAACACCATTACTTTTAAAGGTAAAATATGGATGCACGACCTATATTGTCAGTACATACGATATTTTTTGCGCGAGTGCGCTGCATATCCGACATGCACTTTCGGCGGCGAATCCTGAATTTTACAGTGGTTATCGCTTGCTGCGCGATTGAGCTGCGCACAAAATATTGTGATGAACTCCTTTAAGCAGTCTTTTAAGAGGACTTTTATAACAAAAAAAAACAAAGTATAATACTAACAAACAGAATTTTATTTCCTTTTCTTTCATGATAACATATTGTTTAGAGATATGTAACACTTGGTTTCATAGAACATTACTTACATTTTCTTATGTGTGATGTAGCACTTAACATGCTTAAACAAGACAGTATTTGATCTTTTTATTCACTTAAAAAGGATATTTAAAGTAAACACACAATGTCACTCAGGGTATTATCATACACCCGCCACCTCAACGAAAAGAAAAGAAAAATAGAAAAAAAATCAATGCTATTTTTTCAAAATTCGAGGCTCTAAGAGAGCTTTGGGCAATTTGGGTGGTTATCGAACTAGGTCGAGATATTATGCCCACAAACACTGTCACCAAGTTTGGTGAAGATCGGATGATAGCTGTTTGACTTCGATAACGGACATGCTTTGGATGATGACCAGCCACCCCGGGTGTTCACATAATATGTGCAGCTCTTTCCGAGGCAGGTGTTTAAAAGGGCAAAATTTGTATAAAAGCAAATAAGAGTTACGGAACAACTGCATTGCATTGCATGTCATATCATCACTACAGAAAAATGTGTGAACTTTCAGTCTATTCCCATAAGCCCATGCTGAGCTAAGAGCTTGTATACAAAAATTTGACCCAACATTGTGAAGTACAAAAAAGGCATTATTTTGTAAAAAAAACAAAACATAGTTATGGATCTGTGCACTGCAAGTCATATAAAACAGGGAACGAGTGTGTGAACTTTTAATCTACCTGATTAGTGGGTACTTGAATTCCAGCTTAAATAAAAACAAGAGCTCGTCGAACACGAAATGCCCCCCTTGATGCATTCAGTAATTGCACAAGGAACAGAAATTATATGCTCACTGTAAACAAAAGTTCTACCATTCTGGTTTAATCTGACCTTGACCTTTAACCTATTAACCTAACAAGAGATTACAGAGTGATCTTGGCACCATCCACTGAGCCATTTTTGAATGTTTCAAATTTCAAGACTAGCTCAAGGTCAAAATCAATGTCAAATTTAATTTCGGTACAAAACAATGTGTATGTGGTCCAAATAAAGCTGTAGCTACAGAAATGTGAAAGTAGGTCACTAGGTCAAAATCAAGGTCAAATTTTATTTTGGAACAAAAAACTATGCATGTGGTCCAAATTTGAAGCCTGTACCTTCAAAAATGTGAAAGTAGGTCACTAGGTCAATAACAAGGTCAAAGTTTTTTTCGGTACACAAACCTATGCAATTGGTCCTAATCTGAAGGCTGTAGCTACAGAAATGTGAAAGTAGGTCACTAGGTCAAGATTAAGGTCAACTCATGTCAAGGTTCATCTTGCCACTCAAAACTATACATGTGGTCCAAATTTGAATGATGTAAGTTATAGACATGAAGGTTATAAGTTTTTCCCTATGTAAGTCTATATGAACAATATGACCCCTGGGGTGGGGCCATATTTGACCCTAGAGGGATAATTTGAACAAACTTGGTAGAGAACCACTAAATGATGCTACATTACAAAATATCAAAGCCATAGCCTTTGTGGTTTGGACAAGAAGATTTTCCAAGTTTTTCCCTATAAAAGTCTATGTAAACCATGTGACCCCCAGGGCGGAGCCATATATGACCCTAGGGGAATAATTTGAACAATCTTTGTAGAGGACCACTAGATGATGTCCTATACAAAATATCAAAGCCCTAGGCCCTGTGGTTTTGGACGTGAGGTTTTTCAAATTTTTTCCTATATATATAAGTCTATATAAACCATGTGACCCCCGGGGTGGGGCCATATTTGACCCCAGGGAAATAATCTGAACAATCTTGGTAAAGGACCACTAGATGTTGCTACATACCAAATATCAAAGCCCTAGGCCCTATGGTTTTGGACAAGAAGATCAGAAACCGTTTTAACTGTTCCTGGCCAATGTGACCTTGACCTTTGACCTAATGACCTCAAAATCAATAGGGGTCATCTGCTGGTCATGGCCAACCTAACTATCAATTTTCCTGAAACTAGGCCCAAGCGTTCTAGAGTTATTGCCTGGAAACCATTTTACTGTTCCTGGTCACTGTGACCTTTGACATACTGACCTCAAAATCAATAGGGGTCATCTGCTGGTCATGACCAACCTCTCTATCAACTTCCGTGACCCTAGGCATAAGCGTTCTTGAGTTATCATCCGGAAACTGTTTTACTGTTCAGGGTCACTGTGACCTTGACCTTTAACATACTGATCTCAAAATCAATAGGGGTCATCTGTTGGTCATTAACAACCTCCCTATCAACTTTCATGATCCTAGGCCCAAGTGTTCTTGAGTTATCATCCGGAAACCGTTTTACTATTCAGGGTCACTGTGACCTTGACCTTTGACATACAGACCTCAAAATCAATAGGGGTCATCTACTGGTGATGACCAACCTCCCTATCAACTTTCATGATCCTAGGCCCAAGCGTTCTTGAGTTATTATCCGGAAACGGATTGGTCTACATTACGACCGACCGACCTACCGACCGACATCTGCAAAACAATATACCCCTCCTTCGAAGGGGGGCATAAAAATTAATCTAAATGGGATGCCATAACTCGAGAAAAAACACAAAATTTTATGTTGATACTTGTGTGCAAGTATGGTTGAAATCATATCATATATGAAACCACTTTTGTTCAGACAATAGCGAAAAAGCCATTATTCCATTTCAAGGGCTCGAACCTATGGTGAGATATGGCTGGATCATGAAAGGAAACAAGATCGTATTGTGATACAAGTTGTGTGCGAGTTTATATAAAATCAAATCATAAGTGAAACCACTATCATGCACACAAGTAATTGTTGACAGACAGATATTAAGAGTTAAAAAAAAAGCTCAACCTTGAGGTTCCTATATACAACCAACTACATGTGTTTATGTGCAGTATTGAAAGCACTGCTTTCCTTACCATGTTAATATATACATGTATAACATCTATTTGTTCTATCAGTCTTTCATGTAACATTTAAAGCCTCATGGAACTTTAAATACTGAAGCAAAATACTGGATTCCAATCAAAATATTTGCATCTCTTTTTAATAAAGTGCTCCTTCAATACTTTATTATTCTCGATACAGTTTTCAGTGCTTGACTCTGAATAAGAGTTTTGCCAGAAAAAATTCTGAAACTTTAACCAAAAATTCTAAGTTAACAAGGGGCATAACTCAAAATTCAATCAAAGTTATCGAAATTGTTTCTCCTGGTGCAGACTTTTAAATAACATCAAGTTTCAAGTCAAAAGCTTTGATAGTTACAGAGATATTTGACTTTCTCAAAAACTTGAACCAAAGAAACTAAGTTTATAGGGGGCATAACTCTGCCAAGATTAAAATCAGTGTGTTAGAGTTTGTTTTTTCTGTTGTAGACTTTGATAGTAAATAAAATTTTAAATTTCATGTCAACAGCTTTGATAGTAAAAGAGCTACTGCAAATTTTAAATTTCATGTCGACAGCTTTGATAGTAAAAGAGCTATTGCACTTTATCCAAAAAAAACTTAAACCCAAAAATTCAACATTAAAAAGAAACATAACTATGTTAAAATTGGAGTTGTGAGGATTGTTTCTCCTGGTGTAGACATAAATAGTAAATAACCACGTTAAGTTTTAAGTAAATAGCTTTGGTTATAATAGAGATACATGTACATTGGACTTTACCAAAAACACTAACCAATAAATGACTTGGAAAAGTAAAGCTAAAAATTAAATTGAAACAACATTTAACACCAGTCCATTGTTGCATGCATGGTCACAGTTGGTGATATGACATATGCTATAATTCATGATGGAAAAAAATCTCATAATTTTTAACTCAAGTGAATACTAGGAATGTGTCCAGAAGATTCCTATTGACTGTCATACAATTTGGAACTTGAATAGTTTCAATCTGAATCACTTGTATAAGGCACAACAAAACACACACATATAACTGGGATCCACTTTTTTCACTTGAGCACATTTCATGTGTAACCACTTTCCACAACAGTCACACTGGATCCACTTTTTATGTGGTCCACTACAAGATTCTACAAAGTCACATGTTTCTTCATTTCTTCTCTTCCCTTCCATAAGAAGTCTTTTTGTTACATATACTTTCTGTATGTTTCACAATGTGCTTGCCGCATAACCAAAGTTGGTATGTTTTTGATGATGGCCTCAGCATTCTGCAAGAAAAAAGAAATATTGAAGTCACTGACATAAGCTTAACACGAGCTTTGTTTTGATGTGTATTGGCACTTATTTCAACTAGAAAAGGAACAATGCACAATGCCTTCATGGCATTCTACATCTGTATGACACAATATGCAACAATAAAAGCTAGTGCAATGTTCAACCATATAAAAACCACCCTCTAAATATCACAGAAAAACTTATCTTCCATCAAGCAAACCTGCACACCATCAAACATGGCAGATAAAGTTGAACAGCTGAGATTTTAAAGCTATTTGAGCCGCGCCATGAGAAAACCAACATAGTGGCTTTGCGACCAGCATGGATCCAGACCAGCCTGCGCATCCGCGCAGTCTGGTCAGGATCCATGCTGTTCGCTTTCAAAGCCTATAGAAATTAGAGAAACTGTTAGCGGACAGCATGGATCCTGACGTGCGCGGATGCGCAGGCTGGTCTGGATCCATGCTGGTCGCAAAGCCACTATGTTGGTTTTCCCATGGCATGGCTCATTTGCAGTTCTCAAGAATCCACTAAGCATGAAATGCAGTAAATGTTTGAAGTATGTAAATGTGATGGATATTTTCTGCACTTTTATTTGTTGATTTAACCTTTCAAAGTAACAGCCATCTCTCATGTGCAAATGCTGGACAATATGTAAGGAAAGAGCTATCGTTCAGATTTCTAAATGGAAAAGGGTCATAATTCTAACAAAATGCAGTATAAAGTTATGGCTCTTACTGTGCTAACGATGATATAAGAGTGTGCAAAGTTTAACACAGCTGTAGCTGTTGTAGATTTTTTTTTTTTTTGAAATCTGACCTAAACAAAAATTTTAACCAAGAAACTCTAAGAAGGGTCATATTAACAACAAAATGAATCAGAGTTATAGTTCTCGGCCTACATTGTCCATTATGATGATAAACGATTGAGCAATGTTTCAGCTGCAGCTCTTATAGGTTTTGAGAAAGATGGACCCTATACAAGAATTTTAATATGACACTACCATGTAGATTTTTTTTTCAAAAATCAGACAAGCTAATAATTTATTGAATTGTCATCATAGACAAAGCTGTACACACAATAATCCCCACAAAAAGAAATATCCTAAGATCATTTATATACTAACCATTAGGACAAAGGTGCCACAGTTGTTACCATCTTCTTGTTTGCTAGAGCAACCCCTGACAAACTGCCAGTTTTCAAGCTTCTCCACATTCTGTTCTGTTCTGTTCTTGTAACTTCCCCAGTCTGTATCGAGGCACTCCAACAAAGGATATTGGTATAAATCCAGCACACTTTAATATCCAATATATTAGCTTTGTTTCAGAGACGCATGAAGGACCTGTTGATAGAGAAAGTAAACAAATGAAAATATCCTCAAGGCATGGCTAATTTCCTGAAAGTATCAACAAATATTTCCAGCAGGGAATCCTTTACAAGATGTGTCTAAAGCTTTAATACTCAAGTATATTATTGCAAATATGTGAAATCACCAGACACCAAAATATCAGAATACTAAAACAAGAGGGTCATGATGACCCTGGATCGCTCACCAGAGTAATATGAGCTACATGTTTCAAATGTCAAACTGATGATTTTTAGAATTTTTTTGGAAGATTTTCCGATGTACAATCAAGTAACCCCTGGGGCGGGGCCAATTTTACCCCGGGGGTCATGATTTGAACAAAGTTTGTAGAAGTCTACTAGGCAATGTTACATGTCAAATATCTAAGATCTAGGCCTTCTGGTTTATTTTTAGCAAATTTATGAAGATTTCCCTATGTACAATCAAGTAACCCCTGTGTGTGTGTGTGTGGGGGGGGGGGGGGGGTCAAGATTTGAACAATTTTGTAGAGGTCCACTAGGCAATGCTACGTTTGACATATCTAAGCTCTAGGCCTTCTGGTTTATTTTTAGAAAATTTGGAAAAAAATTTTATGTACAATCAAGTAACCCTATTGGGCGGAGTCAATTAGACCCTGGAGGTCATGATTTGAACAAATTTTGTAGAAGTCTACTAGGCAATGCTACATGTTAAATATCTAAGATCTAGGCCTTCTGGTTTATTTTTAGAAATGTTTTGAAGATTTTCCTATGTAAAATCAAGTGACCCCTGGGGCGGGTCAATTTTGACCCCGGGGGTCATGATTTGAACAAATTTTGTAAAGAGGCCCACTAGGCAATGCTACATGTCAAATATCTAAGCTCTAGGCCTTCTGGTTTATTTTTAGAAAAGTTTTGAAGATTTTCCTATGTAAAATCAAGTGACCCCTGGAGTGGGGTCAATTTTTACCCCGGGGGTCATGATTTGAACAAATTTTGTAGAGGTACACTAGGCAATGCTACATGTCAAATATGTAAGCTTTAGGGCTTCCGGTTTTTGAGAAGAAGATTTTTTAAGATTTTCCTATAGAAGTCTATGTAAAATCAAGTGACCCCTGGGGCGGGGTCAATTTTGACCCGGGGTCATGATTTGAACAAATTTAGTAGAGGTCCACTAGGCAATGCTACACGTCAAATATCTAAGCTCTAGGGCTTCTGGTTTTTGAGAAGAAGATTTTTTAAGATTTTCCTATAGAAATCGTTGTAAAATCAAGTGACCCCTGGGGCGGGGTCAATTTTGACCCGGGGGTCATGATTTGAACAAATTTAGTAGAGGTCCACTAGGCAATGCTACATGTCAAATATCTAAGCTCTAGGGCTTCTGGTTTTTGAGAAGAAGATTTTTTACGATTTTCCTATGTAAAATCAAGTGACCCCTGGGGCGGGGTCAATTTGACCCTGGGGGTCATGATTTGAACAAATTTTGTAGAGGTACACTAGGCAATGCTATATGTCAAATATCTAAGCTCTAGGCCTTCTGGTTTATTTTTTAAACAAGAGCGCCGCCAAGCGGGGGCAATATACGCCTGAAGGCTTACATCATAGGATGGGAGCAAAATTTTAAGAACTTGACTGTTGTAGCCCCAATGGACTGGAACAACAAAAGGAAAACTTCAAAAAACAAATCTAAGTCCACAAAAAAAAATATTAAAAGTCTACAAAAAAAATCCTTATTAGGTACAGGTATGTAAAAATACACCTTAAAATTGGAGGTACCATCCATGTTGTACCACAGAAAAGTGGTCTCGGTTTTTCCCTACGGCCAATAATAAATAAGTTTCAAAATAAGCTATTTATAGTGACATAAAAGGGAAGTAATTCAAAAAAAAATTATAGTAAGTACAAAAAAGATCTGCCAAATAACAAGAGCTGTCCGTAAGACAGCCAAGCTCGTCTATTCGAAATATTGTCACAGAAGCAGGAAATTATTACCCAAAATGTTAAATATCAAGAGTTTTAAGTTCGAAAGGGGACATAATTTGACCAAAATACATATCAGAGTTATGGGACTTGATGCTATCAACTAGTTTTATAACCCCGAAGAAACGCGTTAAGTTTCAATTCAATATCTGCATTAGTTTTGGGGATAGTAACTTGCATGTAAAACTTTAACCTGAATTTTCTAAGTCCAAAAGGGGGCATAATTTGCTCAAAATACATGTTAGAGTTATGGAACTTGACCCAGTGAGGTTGGTAATTGACCTAGAAAAAGAATAAGTAAGTTTCAAAGCTATATGCCTTTTGGTAATAGCTGTATGTACTTGCACGCAAAACTTTAACCAGGATTTTCTAAGTCCAAAAGGGGGCATAATTTGCCCAAAATACATGTCAGAGTTATGGGACTTGGTGCTATCAACTAGTTTTATAAACCCGAAGACACATGTGAAGTTTCAATTTAATATCTGTAGTAGTTTTGGAGATAGTTACTTGCATGTAAAACTTTAACCAGGATTTTCCAAGTCC